>NW_012108153.1:167736-171592 GCF_000951045.1 Mandrillus leucophaeus | reverse complement strand
GGGCCCACCCGCCCCGGGCCACGCCCCCGCCACGCGCAGGCGCAGACCGGCAGCTGTTGATCCCTTCACTCTCAAGATACACTCGCGTTAGGCACTGACTGTGCCGGGCGCGCGTCCTGGGAGTCCGATAGAGGAAGCATCTCCCCACGCCACCGCCCACACACACACCTAGACCTAGTCACAACCAGAGCTGGAGTAGAGGGGAAGCAATGATCCTGTCTAGAGATTCCTGGAAGTTTTAGATCAAGCTTGTCCAACCCGCGGTCCGGCACACGATTCGTAAACTTTCTTAAAACATTGTGTCTTTTGTGTGATTTATTTTATTTTATTTTTGTAACGCAATTGCGCGGTTTTCCAGCGCGAACTTTGTAGGCAACAACGGAACGGCATGGAATAATATCAGAGTATTATCCGTAATTCGCATTATAATTGTAAACAGTTCGGCCAGAAGAAATGGAAAACTGTTAAAATTCACTAATAATGGGGCCAGGCGCGGTGGCTCACGCCTGTTATCCCAGCACTTTGGGATTGGGAGGCCCAGGCGGCGGATCACCTGAGGTCAGGAGTTCCACACCAGCCTGGCCAACATGGTGAAACCCTGTCTCTACTAAAAATACAAAAATTAGCTGGACGTGGTGGCGGGCGCCTGTAATCTCAGCTACTCGGGAGGCTGAAGCAGGAGAATCGCTTGAACCCGGGAGGCGGAGGTCGCAGTGAGCTGAGATCATGCCACTGCACTGCAGCCTGGCAGATAGACTGAGACTCCATCTCAAAAAACAAAAAGATAACTACTGAGTACTGGGCTTAATACCCAGTACTAAGTGATGAAATAATGTGTACAACAAACCCCCATGACAAGTGTTTACCTATTTAACAAACCTTCACATTTACCCCCAAACCTAAAAGTTAGAAACACAAAATTTAAAAAAACATTAATGGCCGGGCGTGTCGGCTCACGCCTGTAATCCTACCACTTTGGGAGGCCAAGGTGGGCAGATCTCTAGGTCAGGAGATCAAGACAATCCTGGCCAACATGGTGAAACCCTGTCTCTACTAAAAATGCAAAAATTAGCTGGGCGTGGTGGCGGGCGCCCGTAATCCCAGCTGCTGGGGAGCCTGAGGCAGCAGAATCGCTTGAACCCATGAGGAAGAGGTTGCAGTGAGTCGAGATCACACCACTGAACTCCAGCCTGGTAACAGAGCAAGACTCCATCTCAAAAAAAAAATAAAAAATAAGCATAAAGAGCGAGAGGATTCTGTTGCAATGTTGCATACAATGAATTGTGACAGAATTCAGGGTGTATTCTGTACTAGGCATAATGCCGTATGGTCTTATTTTTGTGTGCATGTGTGGTTTCAGTTTTGTGGTGCTGTGCAGCCTCCAATGTGCCGTCTTCCAAGTGCAGACAGTCGAATTGGCGCCATCAGATGTTATGTGTGCTTGTGGCAACTCGGGCAGTAAGATGCAGTGATTATCTTTTTTTTTTTATTTTTTTTTTTATTTTTTGAGACGGAGTTTCGTACTTGTTGCCCAGGCTGGAGTGCAATGGCGCAATCTCGGCTCACTGCAACCTCTGCCTACTGGGTTCAAGCGATTCTCCTGTCTCAGCCTCCTGAGTAGCTGGGATTACAGGTGCATGCCACCACGCCCGGCTAACTTTTGTATTTTTAGTAGAGACAAGGTTTCATCATATTGGTCAGGCTGGTCTCGAACCCCTGACCTCATGATCCACCCACCTCAGCCTCCCAAAGTGCTGGGATTATAGGCGTAAGCCACCGCGCCCAGCCTTCAATGCAGCGATTATCAATAATACTTTTTTTTTTTTTTTTTTGGATACAGTCTTGCTCGGCTCACTGCAACCTCCACCTCCTGGTTTCAGGCGATTCTTCTGCATCAGCCTTCCAAGTAGCTGGGATTACAGGCGCACACTATGACGCCTAAGTTTTGTATTTTTCAGTAGAGATGGGGTTTCGCCATGTTGGCTAAGCTAGCCTCGAACTCCTGACCTCAGGTGATCTGCCCACCTCAGCCTCCCAAAGTGCTGGGATTACCGACATGAGTCACTGCACCTGGCCTACCAATAATATTTCAATCTACCTTTGTAAATGATAGCTGACTGCAACCTTGAACTCCTGAGCTCAAGCGATCCTCCCCTGTTTAGCCTGTCAAGTAACTGGGACTGCAGGTGCACGCCACTGCATTTGGCTAATTTTTTATTTTTATTTTTTGGTACAGATAGGATCTTGCCGTTTTGCCCAGGATGGTCTTGAACTCCTGAGCTCAAGCGATCCTACAGCCTTGGCCTCCCACAGTGCTGGGATTACAAGCGTGAGCCACTGTGCTGGTCCTTAAAGGATTATTAAAGACAGGTTAACAGCAAACTAAAACTCTTCTCTATGAAAGTATTGGAATAGATTTGCAAAGAAAACAGTTTTCCTTCTCTCTCTGATTCTCTCTCTTTTTGTAGAGACAGGGTCTCGCTATGTTGGCCAGGCTGGTCTCTAACTCCCTGCCTTCAAGCAATCCTTTTGCCTTGGCCTCCCAAAGTGCTGGGATTTCAGCCATGAGTCACCCCACTGGTCTCTCTTCTTCCTAGCATGTCCTGAGGCATCTGTACATCAACTCCTGGGGCAACAAACACCAAAGTTGGCCTGAGGAAAGATGGGTGTCAGGCTGTACGGAGTTTAGTTGCAGGGGCAGGGAAGGCCCCCTGAGGGGCAGCAGCGCTCATGCGCACAGGTGTGATGCTCTGTTTTTGCAGACCACTGGCGCATCAGTCACCCCATGCGTAGGAGGCTCTGCCCCTCAATCTCTGGCCACCTGCCCCTCAATCACACTGCTCCAGCCCTGGGGTTCCTCCCTGCTGCTCTTCCTACAGGCTAAGCAGTTTCCAGCCTCTGAGCCTTTGTGCTTAGCTGTTTCCTCCACTCCCATGGCCACACAGGCTTCTCCTTTCCCTTCCAGTCTGGGCAGAAAGTTTTTCTTCCTTTGTGAGCGAGCTACATACCAGGCAGGGATTCATATGGAAAACAGACCTTGAGCAATCAGCCCCTCCACTCTGAGGCTCAGTTTGTCTAACTGCAAATATGGATAATAAGAAATGCACCAGGCTGGGCACGGTGGCTCACGCCTGTAATCCTAGCAGTTTGAGAGTCAGGTGGATCATTTGAGGTCAGGAGTTCAATACCAGCCTGGTCAATATGGTGAAACCCCATCTCTACTAAAAATACAGAAATTAGCCAGGCATGATGGTGGGTGCCTGGAGTCCCAGCTACTCAGGAGGCTGAGACAGGAGAATTGCTTGAACCCGGGAGGCGGAGGTTGCAGAGAGCAGAGATAGCGCCGCTGTGCTCTAGCCTGGGCAACACAGTGAGACTCCATCAGAAAGAAAGAAAGAAAGAGAGAGGGAGGGAGGGAGGAAGGGAGGGAAAGAGAGAGAGAGAGAGAGACACCAGAACTCACCTTTCAGGACTGCCCTGAGCTTTGAAAGCAGACAGATGCCAAGTGCCTTTAAATGTAGAAGAATCAGCAGGCAGAAAGCACTCAAGAAGTAGCTGCTGTTATTAGAATAACTGCATTCTGGGCCAGGCACCGTGGCTCACCGTAATCCCAGCACTTTAGGGAGGCGAGGTGGGTGGATCACCTGAGGTCAGGAGTTTGAGACCAGCCTGGCCAACAGGATGAGACCTCATCTCTACTAAAAATACAAAACTTAGTTGCCTGTGGTCCCAGCTACTTGGGAGGCTGAGACAATCGCTTGAACCCGGGAGGCAGAGGTGCAGTGAGCCAAGATTATACCACTGCACTCCAGCCTGGGTGATAGAGTTAAGACTCTATCTCAAAAAAAAAAAAAAA
>NW_012108153.1:164505-166979 GCF_000951045.1 Mandrillus leucophaeus | reverse complement strand
TCCGTCTCAAAAAAAATAAAAAAATAAAAAATAAATAAAATGGAGGTAATAACTACTTCTTCCCTAACAAGTGACAGTCAGAGGAGGGAAAGACTCAGAACTATGCCTCATCTATAGTGACCCTAAGTCAGTGTGGATATTGTCACCATTTAAACACAAATTGTTTGTTTGCCTTAGAGACAGGGTCTTGCTCTGTTGCCCAGGCTGGAGAGCAGAGGCATAATCATAGCTCACTGCAGCCTGGAACTCCTGGATTCAAGGGACCCTCCCACCTCAGCCTCCTGAGTAACTGTGACCACAGATGCATGCCACCATGCCCAGTTAATATATTTATTTATTTAGTCAAGACAGGATCTCACTATGTTGCCCAGGCTGGTCTCAAACTCCTAGACTCAACTGATCCTCCTGCTGAAGCCCCCCAAAATGCTGGGGTTATAGGCATCGGCCACCAGGCCTGGCCCATGCTGGGCTCTCTACACTTACTAAAAACTAATAGTGGCTAGGCACAGTGGTGCATGCCTGTCGTCCCAGCTGCTGGGGAGGCTGAGACAGGAAGATTGCCCGACCCCAGGAAGTTGAGGCTGGAGTGAGCCATGATTGTGCCACTGCACTCCAATCTGGGCGACAGAGCAAGACCCCATCTCAAAAAAAGAAAAAAAGAGGCCAGCATGGTCTCTGGACTGGTAGAGGCAAAGTAAGAGGAAATTGTTCTTATGTCTACTTTATTTTTCTATTTTTTATTTTTTGAGACAGAGTTTCACAACGTCACCCAGTCTGAAATACAGTGGTGCAACTGATCTCAGCTCACTGCCACCTCTGCCTCCAGGTTCAAGCGATTCTCCAGTCTCAGCCTCCAGAGTAGCTGGGATTTCAGGCACCTGCCACCACACCCCGATAATTTTTTTTTGTATTTTTAGTAGAGACAGGATTTTGCCATGTTGGCCAGGCTGGTCTCGAACTCCTAACCTCAGGTGATCCACCCATCTCGGCCTCTCAAAGTGTGATTACAGGTGTGAGCCACCATGCCCAGCCCTTATGTATATTTTAAAAATCATTTCTTTTATAACCCTGCTACCTGATTTTCACTTGAAGACCGAGACTTTGCTTCTTCCCATGGGCTTCAGGACAGATCCCTCAAAACAAGCCAGTGGTTTTTTTTGTTTTTGTTTTTTTTGAGACAGAGTCTTGCTCTCTCACCCAGGCTAGAGTGCAATGATGATCTTGGTTCACTGTAACCTCTGCTTCCCAGGTTCAAGCAATTGGCCAGGCTGGTCTCGAACTCCTGACCTTGTGATCTGCCCGCCTCAGCCTCCCAAAGTGCTGAGATTACAGGTGTAAGCCACTGCGCCTGGCCAACCAGTGTTTTTGTTTTTTTTGGTTTTTTTTTTTTTTGGTTTTGTTTTGTTTTTGTTTTTGAGATAGAGTCTCTCTCCGTCACCAGGCTGGAGTGCAGTGGCGCCATCTCGGCTCACTGGAACCTCCACCTCCTAGATGCAAGCAATTCTCCTGCCTCAGCTTCCTGAGTAGCTAGGATTTCAGGCACGCACCACCACGCCCAGGTAGTTTTTATATTTTTAGTAGAGACAGGGTTTCACCATGTTGGCCAGGATGGTCTCGATCTTTTGACTTCGTGATCCACCCGCCTGAGCCTCCCAAAGTGCTGGGATTACAGGTGTTAGCCACCGCGCCCAGCCGGCCACCAACGTTACTTTTTTACCTCCACATGGTCCCTCCCTGGGAGGTCTCCTTTGAGAAACGTAACTGACAAGTCCATTTTGTCCAGCCAGGGCTCCTTTTATTCATTCAGGGGTGGGTTTTTGAAACGCAGTGCAACTTTTATATAAAGTCGAGGGTGCCAGGAAAGTGGGCCTGCCAGGTGCAGAGAAGCGCAAGAAGCTTGCTGGAATGTTCCAGCTTTAAGGGCGCCCTTGATACACCGGCCACAGCTGCTGGCCCAGAAGGTGCCATGTGGACCTCAGAATGAGATCAGCGTGCCTGCTCCGTCCAGAGCTCAGGACCGTGTCCACCTGTCCTCGATATGAACAACAGTGTGCAAAAAAAAAAAAAAAAAAAAAACCCTGATAATATCTTCACACAGGATCACAGACTAGGCTCCGCATGGTGTCTCTTGGCCTAAGAAGCGTTCAGGCCGTGCGGGAAGTGTTGGGCAGTTTCCATCCTTCCACAGGACAGGGTATTGCCAGCTACCTCTGGTCTCTCTGCTGCAGGGCCCGGACAGCCCAGTGTTCATACTGGCGTCTCCTCTGCCACCTTCTTCAGGAGTCCAGCCGCCAGCGGAGAATGCTGGGGGCCCTCGGAGCTGTCCGCTTCCCGGATCTTCAGGCGAACTTTCTGGTTGGTCTTTCTCCACTCGGAGTACAGCTGGCAGTGGTAGCGGAAGGAGACCTGCGGGGCAGTTCTGCAGTGAGCGGGGGCGCTGAGAAGGACTCCACCCGCAAAGGAGGCAAAGCAAG
>NW_012108153.1:162445-162870 GCF_000951045.1 Mandrillus leucophaeus | reverse complement strand
TTTTAATGTAAATCAGTCACATAATTGCCAAAACATGCAAGCAAAAAAGATGTCACTCAATAGGTGAATGAATAAATAATCAGTGGTGCTTCCAGATAATGAGATATTATTCAGTGCTAAAAAGAAACTAAGCTGGGAAAGGTAGCTCATGCCTGTAATCCGAGCACTTTGGGAAGTCAAGGCCGGGGGATAACTTGAGCCCAGGAGTTCGAGGTCAGCCTAGGCAACATAGCAAGACCTTGTTTCTAAAAAATATTTTAGAATCAGCCAGATGTGGTGGCCCAGGTCTATGGTCCCAGTTACTTAGGGGGCTGAGGTAGGAGAATCATTTGAGCCCTAGAGGTTGACACTGCAGTGAGCTGTGCTCACGCCACTGCAATCCAACAGAGTGAGATCCTGTCTCAAAAAGAAAAAAAAAAAAAAAA
>NW_012108153.1:159951-161850 GCF_000951045.1 Mandrillus leucophaeus | reverse complement strand
CAGTGAGCTGAGATCTGGCCACTGCACTCCAGCCCGGGCGACAGAGCGAGACTCCATCTCAAAAAAAAAAAAAAGAATGCAAAAATTAGCTGGGCGTGATGGCACATGTCTGTAGTCTCAGCTACTTGGGAGGCTGAGGCAGGAGAATCACTTGAACCCAGGAGGCGGAAGTTGCAGTGAGCCGAGATCGCACCACTGCACTCCAGCCTGGCATAGAGTGAGACTCTGTCTCAAAAAAACAAAACAAAACAAAAAAATAGTGAATACATGTCATTATACATTCATCAAAACGTATAAATGTCCAACAATAAGAGTCAGCTCCCAGCCTGGGCAACATGGCAAAACTCCGTCTCCACCACAAAAATACAAAAATTAGTCAGGCGTGATGCACACACCTGCAATACTAGCTACTCAGGAAGCTGAGGTGGGAGGATCAATTGAGCCTGGGAGGTTGAGGCTGCAGTGAGCCATGACCACACCACACTGCACTGCAGTCTGGGTGACAAAGCACGATCCTATCCCCTCCCCGCCACACACACACACACACACACAAAGGCCAGGTGCGATGGCTCACACCTGTAATCCCAAAACTTTGGGAAGCCAAGGTTTGAGCCTGGGAGTTTAAGACCAGCTTCGACAACATAGCAAAATCCTGTCTCTACAAAAAATACAAAAATTAGCCAGGTGTGGTAGTGGACACCTGTGGTCTTGGTTACTCGGGGGGCTGAGGTGGGAGGATCGCTTGAGCCCAGGAGGCAGAGGTTGCAGTGAGCGGAGATCACACCACTGCACTCCAGTCTGGGAGACAGGGCGAGATAACCACTGCAAAACAAACAAATGAAAAAAGTGAATCCTAATGTGAACTATGGTTTTAAAGGGATAATGAAGGTTCACTGATTCTAACAAATGCCCTACTTGGGTACACGATGTTAACAGTGAGGGAGGCTGTGCAGGTTGTGTGTGTATGGAGCAGGGTGATATACAGGAACTCTCTGTACTTTCTGCTAAATTTTGCTGTGAACCGAAAATTACTCTAAAAATTAGTCTATTAAAAAATTTAAAAGTGGCCAGGCATGGTGGCTCACACCTGTAATCCCAGCATTTTGGGAGGCAGAGGCAGGCCGATCACGAGGTCAAGAGATCAAGACCATCCCGGCCAACATGGTGAAACCCTGTCTCTACTAAAAATTTAAAAATTATCTGGGCGTGGTGGTGCACAACTGTAGTCCCAGCTACTCAGGAGGCTGAGACAGGAGACTTGCTTGAATCTGAGAGCCAGAGGTCGCAGTGAGCCAAGATCGCATCACTGCCCTCCAGCCTGGTGACAGAGTGAGACTTCGTCTCAAAAAAAACAAAATCAAAAAAAAAAAAAAAAAGTCACCTGGTGCAATGGCTCATGCCGATAATCCCAGCACTTTGGGAGACTAAGGTGGGCAGATCACCTGAGTCCAGGAGTTCGAGACCAGCCTGGCCAACGTGGTGAAAACTCATCTCTACTAAAAATACAAAAATTAGCCAGATATGGTGGCAGATGCCTTAATCCCAGCTACTCAGGAGGCTGAGGCACAAGGATTGCTTGAACCGGGGAGTCGGAGGTTGCACTAAGCCAAAATCGTGCCATTGCACTCCAGCCTGGGCAACAGAGTGAGATTCTGGCTCAATCAATCAATCGATCAATCAATAAATGTCAGTGGTTCACATCCTTTGACCAAGCAAGTTCCCAAGAAAGATTTGCATGGACAGTGCCCAAAGCACTGTTCATAATGGAAAAAAAAAAAGGAAGAAGTAGGAATAAAACCACATACACATTGGAAAAAATCCCAGTGCCTGTCAAAAGTGATTGGTTAAATAAATATGGTACACCCATACAATGAATATCTGCTGGGTGGCTGCCTCGTT
>NW_012108153.1:158421-159512 GCF_000951045.1 Mandrillus leucophaeus | reverse complement strand
TTTTTTTTTTTTTTTTTTAGAGTCTCGCTATGTTGGCCAGGCTGGCCTTCTCCTGGCCTCAAGTGATCCTCCTGCTTCGGCCACCCAAAGTGCTGGGATTACAGGTGTGAGCCACTGCACCTGGCCTGGGAAACAGTTTTTGATACCGGGAAATAGAAGAGGAAAACTATAAAGTGAGGAGAGCCTCTGGAGGGAAGAAAGAAAAAAATGGAGATTCAGGGGATCAAAAATTCTGTACCCGATTTTCCCAAACAAACAAATACATATGGGGCAATTTCCAGGTTTTGCAAACACAAGGAAATAAAGACTGTCACTTCTTAGAAAGAAAAAAAAAGCTCTCTTGTGATTTGATATGTTACTTACTTGTCCTGGCTGACCAGTGCCTGCTGTGCCTCCTGCATGGCTGTTTCTAACTTTGTAATTCTATGCTTATAAAAGGCGATGAGGAGATCTGTTTGTTTCTTCTGGAAACTCCACACCTACTAGGGAAAAACAAGCCTTTGACATACTCTCCCATAACTCCTTTCCCTTCACTTCTGGCAACAAAGGGAAAGCCATCAAATCACACTTTATTATACTGCTCATTTTCTTCTAGAACGTCTGGCCTAATAAACAACATCCCAGAACTAGAGAGCTCAGCACTTATTTCCAGGATACTAGCCTTCTGGTGTCTTTTTTTTTTTTTTTTTTTTTGGGACAGAGTTTTGCTATTGTTGCCCAGGCTGGAGTGCAATGGTGTGATCTCAGCTCACCGTAACCTCTGCCTTCCGGGTTCAAGCTATTCTCCTGCCTCAGCCTCCCGAGTAGCTGGGATTACAGGCATGCACCACCACACCTGGCTAATTTTGTATTTTTAGTAGAGACGGGGTTTCTCCATGTTGGTCAGGCTGGTCTCGAACTCCTGACCTCAGCTGATCCACCTGCCTTGGCCTCCCAAAGTGCTGGGATTAGAGGGGTGAGCCACTATGCCCAGCCTCAATTTCTTAATCTACATCTATTTCCCCATTTATTTGTTCTCCCCCAATCTCTCTCTCAGGCATTTGCTCCTCTCTGCCCCGCTCCTAATCTTGGGGGTTCATGGATGGGGGTTC
>NW_012108153.1:157993-158371 GCF_000951045.1 Mandrillus leucophaeus | reverse complement strand
GCTCTGTTGCCCAGGCTGGAGTGCAACGGTGCAATTTCAGCTCACTGCAACCTCTCCCTCCCAGGTTCAAGCAATTCTCCTGCCTCAGCCTCTTGAGTAGCTGAGATTATAGGCGTGTGCCACCACACCCAGTTAATTTTGTATTTTTAGTAGAGACAGGGTTTCACCACATTGGTCAGGCTGGTCTCGAACTCCTGATCTCGTGATCCACCCACCTCGGCCTCCCAAAGTGCTGGAATTACAGGTGTGAGCCACCGCACCTGGCCAATTTTTTGTATTTTTAGTAGAAACGGGGTTTCACCATGTTGCTCAGGCTAGTCTTGAACTCCTGACCTCAAGTGATATGCCCGCCTCAGCCTCCCAAAGTGCTGGGATTAC
>NW_012108153.1:150853-154293 GCF_000951045.1 Mandrillus leucophaeus | reverse complement strand
GAGGCAGCCAGGGAGCCCCGTACCCCACAAGCCAGGGGTCAAATCCCTGGCCCTGCTGCTCCCAGCGGCGGAGCTCCAGATGCACGCTGCAAAGCCGCAGCCACTCACCAGCGTCCAGAGGACATAGATGGTGAAAAGGGCGATGGTGAGGGCAATGAGACCCACGGCCTCCAGCTGGCTGTGGAGCCGGAGGTGGTCCTGGGCCCCGCGCAGGCACAACCAGCCCGAGATGGCGGCCAGCGGCGTGATGAACAGGAAACACACCATGTCGCAGCACAGTGTCCGCTTCTCGGTCCGCGGCCCCGGGTCCTTCAGCCACTGCAGGGGAGAGGACAGGGAAAGGGGGCAGAGGAGGGGCTGCTGAGGGGGAGGGGTCAGGACCTCCAGGTCTAGGCCTCCCTCTCTCCTTTCCTTCTTTCTTTTTTTTTTTTGAGACGGATTCTTGCTCTGTCGCCCAGGATGGAGTGCGGTGGCGCGACCTCGGCTCACTGCAACATCGACCTTCCGGGTTTAAGCAATTCTCCTGTCTCAGCTGCCGGAGTAGCTGGGATTACAGGCAAGAGCCACCATGCACGGCTAATTTTGTATGTATATATATATTTTTGAGACAGAGTCTCGCTCTGTCGGCCAGGCTGGAGTGCAGTGGCATGATCTTGGCTCACTGCAACCTCGATATCCCAGGTTCAAGGGATTCTCCCACCTCAGCCTCCGGAGTAGCTGGGATTATAGGCATGCACCACCACGCCCGGCTAATTTTGTATTTTTAGTAGAGATGGGGTTTCACCATATTGGTCAGGCTGGTCTCGAACTTGTGTCCTTGTGATTTGCCCACCTCAGCCTTCTAAAGTTCTGGGATTACAGGTGTGAGCCACCACGCCTGGCCCTTTCCTTCTTTCAAACATTTATTGAGCTCATGAGGAGCCAGGGCCTGCCAGGTGCTGGGCACTTTTACCCCCATTTTACAGATGGGGAAGCTGAGGCACAGAGGAATTAACTCAAGTGAGCAAACTCACACAGCTACATAGTCCACAAAGCTGGGGCTGCAACCTGGGAAGTCTTGCTCCAGGGCCGAAGCGTCCTTGGCTACTACTAATCTACTATGCTTGGCCTCCCCCAGATGACGGGCCAAAAGAAATGGGCTTTAAAAAAAAAAAAAAAAAAAAAGCCCTGGCACAGTGGCTCATGTCTGTAATCCCAGCACTTTGGGAAGCCAAAGTGGGCAGATCACTTGAGGCCAGGAGTTTGAGACCAGCCTGGCCAATATGGAGAAACCCCGTCTCTACTAAGAATACAAAATTAGCTGGGCATGGTGGCACGCACCTATAATCCTAGCTACTCAGGAGGCTGAGGCAGAAGAATCATTTGAACCTGGGAGGTGGAGGTTGCAGTGAGCCGAGATCACATGCTGCACTCCAGCCTGGGTGACAGAGTAAGACTCTGTCTCAAAATAATAATAATAATAAATTCTTTAATTTTTTTATAGAGATAGGGTCTCACTGTGTTGCCCAGGCTGGTCTTGAACTCCAGGCCTCAAGTGATCTTCCCACCTTGGTTTCCCAAAGTGCTGGGATTACAGGCATGAGTCACCACACCCAGCCAAGAAATGGGCTTAATTCATGAAATTCTGGTGGATGAGACAGAAGGGGCCCCTGCCCTCCCATGCTGGCAGTGGAGGTATGAAATGGGTGAATGGTCACACAGGGCAAGACCTTGCCAAGGAGGTGACATTGAAGAGAACGAAATGAACAGAAGGAACCATGTGAAGAATGGGGGAGATGGGGCTCTAGGCTGCAGGGGCGGCAGATGCAAAGGCCCTGGGGTAGGGGGAGGCGGCCTAGACAAGATGTGTGGGGAGGGGGCCGTGTGGCTGTAGCACGAAGACCAAAGTGGGTGTGGGCGGGTGTGTGAAGGGATTGGACCTCCCTCCCACTTTTCTCCCTACACCCTGACTCCCAGGTGGGCCAGGGGTTTTCTAGGTTTTTTTTTTTTTTTGAGACGGAGTTTGCTCTTGTTGCCCAGGCTAGAGTGCTGTGGTGCAATCTTGGCTCACTGCCACCTCCACCTCCTGGGTTCAAGCTGGGATGACAGGTCCCCACCACCACGCCCAGCTAATTTTTGTATTTTTAGTAGAGATGGTGTTTTACCACATTGGCCAGGCTAGTCTCAAACTCCTGACCTCAGGTGATCTACCCTCCTCTGCCTCCCAAAGTGCTGGGATTGTGAGCCACCATGTCCAGCCTTGGTTTTTTGGGGTTTTTTTTGTTTTTTCTGAGACGGAGTCTAGCTCTGTCGCCCAGGCTGGAGTGCAGTGGCACTATCTCAACTCACTGCAAACTGCCTACCAGGTTTAAGTGATTCTCCTGCCTCAGCCTCCCAAGTAGCTGGGATTACAGGCATGCACCACTACGCCCAGCTTTTTTCTTGTTGTTTGAGATAGAGTTTTGCTCTGTCACTCAGGCTGGAGTGCAGTGGCTTAGCCTCAGCTCACTGCAACCTCCACCTCCCGGGTTCAAGTAATTCTGCCACAGCCTCCCTAGTAGATAGGATTACAGGCACCCACCACCACACCTGGCTAATTTTGTATATTTAGTAGAGACAGGGTTTTGCCATGTTGGCCAGGCTGGTCTTGAACTCCTGACCTCAGGTGATCCACCCACCTTGGCCTCCCAAAGTGCTAGGATTACAGGTGTGAGCCACTGTGCCTGAACTTTTTCTTTCTTTCTTTCTTTCTTTCTTTTTGTATTTTTAGTAGAGATGGGGTTTCACCATGTTGGTGAAGCTGGTCTAGAACTCCTGACCTCAAGTGATCTGCCTGCCTTGGCCTCCCAAAGTGCTGGGATTACAGGGATGAGCCACTGCATCCAGCAGCTTGTTACTTTTCATCTCTCAGGCCTCAGCTAGGGGGGTTCACCTCCTGCTGAGGCCTTGCCTGACACCCCAAGTTGCCTCACCCCCGTGACATGTTTTTCCCTTATTGCACTATTGCTCCCAGAAACCAGTTGCTTCGTTGATTTTTTTTTTTTTTTTTTTTTTTTTTTCTGTAACCTCATACCAGAAGCGATGCTTCAAAGTCCAAATTAAAGTTACTGGACTTTAATCTCCATGAGTGCCCGGCCCTATGTGTCTGGTTGGTGGCTGGGTCCCCAGTGCCTAACGGAGTGCTGGGCATGCTGGAGGTGCTCGGGAAATCTCTGCTAATGAAAGACATAGGCTGGGCGCAGTGGCTCATGCCTGTAATCCCAGCACTTTGGGAGGCCGCGGTGGGTGGATCACAAGAGGTCAGGAGTTTGAGACCAGCCTGGCTAACATGGTGAAACTCCATCCCTACTAAAAATACAAAAAAATTAACTGGGCGGTGGCACACGCCTGTAATCCCAGCTACTCGGGAGGCTGAAGCAGAAGAATCGCTTGAACCTGGGAGGCGGAGGTTGCAGTGAGCC
>NW_012108153.1:144115-148508 GCF_000951045.1 Mandrillus leucophaeus | reverse complement strand
AAAAAAAAAAAAAAAAAAAAAAGGTAGAAGAAGGAGAAGAAGGAAGAAGAAGACGGAAGAGAAAGATGACTCCGAAGCCCCAGGCCTGGTTTCCGACACACCGTCAGCAGACCCACCCGGTGGACAGAAATGGTAAGGGGGTCTGCCCTGGGGAGACCACCAGATTGCCCAGGGCAGCTCCTGCCTTTGCCCCCATGTCTGCCCTCTCCCCGCTGCCCACCACAGTCTCACACTCTCAAGAGTACCTCTGTGAGGGGTCGAGGCCGTTTCTCCACTGCAAACTCCGTGTGGCACAGCTCACAGTAGCTGGTGTTAGATGAGGAAAGCCACTTCTCCAGACAGCTCTTGTGCACGGCACCCAGCGTGCCAGTGCAGCCACACGGGGACAGCAAGCACTCCCCATTTGCTCCCTCGTGGCAGATCCGGCAGAAGGGACCGTCACTGGACACGGAGATAGGACCCGTGAGCAATGATTGCGCTTTCTGTCTATACCTGCTTCACTACCCACTGGATCACAAGCTCGCCCTTACCCTATGCTGCCACTTGGTGAACTCCTACTCATCCTTCAATGCCCAGCTCCAAATGTCCTTCCCTTTGGGAAGGAGATGCAGGGAAGGTAACCTTGCGAAGCCTTCCCAGACTCCCACAGGTGCAGTGATGTGTTCCCTTCCCAGGACACCTGTAGCACCCTCTCAGACCCAACATGGGCATCTGTTATACCCACCCCCCAATGTCCTCTCCAAATTTTCCTAAAATACCCACCCTGATTATCCTGCACAACTTCCCCACCCTCAACTCTTTTTTTTTTTTTTTGAGATGGAGTCTCACTCTGTTGCCCAGGCTGGAGTGTAGTGGCACAATCTCGGCTCATTGCAAGCTCCTTCTCCCGGGTTCATGCTATTTTTCTGCCTCAGCCTCCCGAGTAGCTGGGACTACAGGCGCCCGCTACCACGCCCAGCTAATTGTGCTTTTGTATTTTAAGTAGAGACAGGGTTTCACCATGTTAGCCAGGATGGTCTCGATCTCCTGACCTTGTGATCCGCCTGCGTCGGCCTCCCAAAGTGCTGGGATTATAGGTGTGAGCCACCGCACACGGTCCCCCACTCTCAACTCTTAATCCTCAAAGACCAGCTGGGTGAGGTGGCTCATTCCTGTAATCCCAGTACTTTGGGAGGCCGAGGTGGGCGGATCACGATGTCAGGAGTTCAAGACCAGCCTGTCCAACATGGTGAAATCCCATCTCGACTAAAAATACAAAAATTAGCCAGGCATGGTGGTAGGTGCTTGCAATCCCAGCGGGAGGGTGAGGCAGGAGAATCACTTGAGCCTGGAAGGCAGAGGCTGCAGTGAGCCAAGAATACGCCACTGTGCTCCAGCCTGGGCAACAGAGCAAGGCTCCGCCTCAAAAAAAAAAAAAAAAAAAAAATTCCTCAAGAACTAGTGCAGAGCAGACAACACTCCTGATGACCTCAGGCCTCAGGCTGGACCAGTCAGAACACCAGGCCAGGCGCAGTAGCTTATGCCTGTAATTGTAGCACTTTGGAAGGCTGAAGCAGGAGGATCACTTGAGCCGAGGAGTTCAAGGCCAGTGTGGGCAACATAGTGAGACCTCAACTGTATTAAAAAACATTTTTTTTTCTTTGAAACGGAGTCTCGCTCTGTCACCAGGCTGGAGTGCAGTGGTGTGATATCAGCTCACTGCAACCTCCGCCTCCCAGGTTCAAGCGATTCTCCTGCCTCAGACTCCTAAGTAGCTGAGACTACAGGCACGTGCCACCACGCCCAGCTAATTTTTTTTTTTTTTTGTATTTGGTAGAGATGGAGTTTCACCATGTTGGCCAGGCTGGTCTCGATCTCCTGACCTCGTGATCTGTCCGCCTCAGCCTCCCAAAGTGCTGGGATTATAGGTGTGAGCCACTGCGCTGGGCCCCAAAATTTTTTTTAAAGACTGAGCTTGGCAAGATGGTGCATGTCTGTGGTCCCAGCTACCTGGGAGGATGAGGCAGGAGGATTACTTGTGCCCAGGAGTTCAAAGCTCCAACGACCCATGATTGTACCACTGCACTCCAGCTTGGACAACAGAGTGAGAACATCTGAATAAAAGCAAAAGAAAATAGAACAGCACGCACCCCTGCTCACGGCGACCAACTCAGGCTTGTGTGATACCATCAGAGCCACCAACAATCTATTCCTAAAATTCTTTGTTTCCCCGTAAACTCCAGAACTGTAGGCCACAAGGCTGATGTAAGCCTGCAGCTCCTGGCAGCTGCCTAGTCTCTGTGTGGAACCTGTGAGCGATGCCAGCACAGAGGAGAGCAGAGCCGAGAGACAGGGAAAGGTAGATTCATAAGGACATCTTTGGAGGCTCCCGGATCTAACCATACCTGAAGCCCATGCTACCTGAGAAACCTATGTGTCCAGAGAGAAGTGCTCACCTGCTCCTCTGCCCTTGTGAGGGGGAAACAGAAATAAAAAGCATCTGCACAAAGCTGCCTCGGAAAAGTCTCCAGCCCTGGCCCAGTCTCTAGGGATGCTGGGTCCTTCCCAGGGCAGCTCAGGAGGCAGGAGGCGTGGCCCAGAGGCCATCCAGCCATGAGTCACTGTTTCCCAAACATTTCTGGCCAGAAGGCAGACTGTGAGGTCGCACAAAGAAGAGCTATTTTCCAGACAATGCCAATTTCCTCTCGGAGAGACTGTATTCTTTTCTTTTCTTTTTTTTTTTTTTTGAGTCACCCAGGCTAGAGTACAATGGTGTGATCTCAGCTCACTACAACCTCTGCCTCCTGGGTTCAAGCTATCCTCCTGCCTCAGCCTCCTGAGTACCTGGGACAACTGGCATGTGCCACCATGCTTGGCTAATGTTTGTATTTTTAATAGAGACGGGGTTTCACCATGTTGGCCACACTGGTCTTGAATCCCTGACCTCAAATGATCCACCTGCCTCAGCCTCCCAAAGTGTTGGGATTACAGGCGTAAGCCACCACGCCAGGCCTTCTTTTCTTTTTTGAGAAAAGGTCTGGCTCTGTTGCCCAGGTTGGAGTACAGTGGTGCGATCACAGCTCACTGCAGCCTCGAACTCCCTGGCTCAAGCAATCCTCCTGCCTCAGTCTCTCGAGTAGCTGGGACTACAGGCGGCACCACCCCACATAGCTAATATTTTTTAACTTTTTCTACAGGGGGGGGTCTCACTATGTTGACCAGGCTGGTCTTGAACTCCTGGGCTCAAGCGATCCTTCAGCCTTGGACTTCCAAAGTGCTGGAACTACAGGCGTAAGCTACTGTGCCTGCCTGGAAATGACTGTTTTCTATCCTTTTCTCAGATTCTCATGCTGCCGGGTGGCGTCGGGCTGCTTCAAAAACAGCCAACAGGCTGTTCATGGCTGCTTTCTCAACAGTTCTGTCCCTGGACTGCTATTTCCTCCTGCAATGGCAAAAGGGCATGCCTGCCTCCTTCCTTTCTGAACCTATACCCTGATCCCACCCTCCCCCCATACACACACAAACAAAGTTAACAAAAAAGGAACCCCTCCTCCGGAAACCAACTCAGGGAAACAGAAGGGACGAGAATCTTGAGGAAGAACCACGTCAGTTTGGAGCTTGTTCTGGGAAACCCTGAAAAAGTGTGGGAGAGCCAATTCAGAGAAGAGGCCAGGCACAGTGGCTCACGCCTATAATTGCAGCACTTTGGGAGGCCGAGGCAGGTGGATCATCTGAGGTCAGGAGACCAGCCTGACCGACATGGTGAAATCCTGTCTCTACTGAAAAAAAAATACAAAAATTAGTGGGGCTTGGTTGCGGGGGGGCCTGTAATCCCAGCTACTTGGGAGGCTGAGGCAGGAGAATCGCTTGAACCCAGGAGGCAGAGATTGCAGTGAGCTGAGATCATGTCACTGCACTCCAGCATGGGTGACAAAGTGAGACACTGTCTCCAAAAAAACAAAACAAAACAAATTCAGAGAAGAGAGGAAAAAAGCCTCAATATTTGTGGAGCGCTTACTATGTACCAGGTACTGTTCTAAGAGCAACATCTGGATTTATCTGTCTCATTCTGTAAGGAAGGTGCTTTTTTTTTTTTTTGAGATGGAGTTTCGCTCTGTCGCCCAGGCTGGAGTGCAGTGGCGCAATCTCGGCTCACTGCAAGCTCCGCCTCTCAGGTTCACGCCACTCTCCCGCCTTAGCTTCCCGAGTATCTTGGACTACAGGCGCCCGCCACCACGCCCGGCTAATTTTTTTTTTTTTTTTAGGAAAAGATGGAGTTTCGCTCTGTCGCCCAGGCTGGAGTGCAGTGGCGCAATCTCGGCTCACTGCAAGCTCCACCTCCCGGGTTCACGCCACTCTCCCGCCTTAGCCTCCCGAGTAGCTGGGACTACAGGCGCCCACCACCACACCTGGC
>NW_012108153.1:141196-142505 GCF_000951045.1 Mandrillus leucophaeus | reverse complement strand
AAAAAAAAAAAAAAAAAATTTTTTTAAAAGAAGTTGGGCACAGTGGCTCATACCTGTAATCCCAGCACTTTGGGAGGCTGAGGCGGGCAGATCACCTGAGGTCAGGAGTTTGCGATCAGCCTGGCCAACATGGTGAAACCCCATCTCTGCTAGAAGTACAAAAATTAGCCAGGCGTGGTGGTGGGTGCCTGTAATCCCAGCTACTCAGGTGGCTGAGGCAGGAGAATGGCTTGAACCTGGGAGGCAGAGGTTGCAGTGAGCTAAGATTGCGCCACTGCATTCCAGCCTGGGCAACAAAATGAGACTCTATTTCGAAAAAAAAAGAGAGAGATACAGTGGTGAACTAACTTGTCCCAGGTCACTCTGGGAGAGAGGGAGGTGTCCACTCAGTGTCAGGGCCTAGGCACTGAGCCCACAGCCTACACTCCTGACCACCCCCTATACTGCCTCCCAAAAGTGTGTTACTTGCCAACATTTGACCTTCAGATTTCACATAATAATCTGGAATTTCAGCTTTTCCTAAAGAATCAGACCTGGCCAAAGCTAGGCCTCTGTTTCCACAAGGCAATAACTGTTCGTGTCTCTTTCTCTGTTTACCCACTTGGCCCTCTGTCGACGGTTGGACTTCTGACCGCAGGCTGGGAGAAGGTCACTGGGCCCAGAGAGAAGAGGCAGCAAAGGCCAGGACATCCACGCGGTCGCCACTCACCTCGGTGTGTCCAAGGCACGGATGACGGTGGAGAGGAGCCGGCCATCCCTCGAAGTCACCTGTGCCACATACTGGGGCGGTCCGAGGCCCGTAGCCTCCACGACCTTGGAGAAGGCAGGGCTGCCAGAGCAGTCACACAGGGAGCCAGGGAGGTGGCAGCAGTCACCCGTCGTCATGGCCACAGGGAGCCTTGTATCCTCAGGGCCTGAGGCCCATGGTCCCAGGAGCCTGGGAACAGACCAGTGCGGAGGTTAGGGGCAAGGTTAGTGAGCCTGATGGACTAAGGTTTGAGTCTCTTGTCAAGGCTGTAGGGACCACTAGAAAATTTACGTCTCTGAGCCTTAGTTTGCATGATCTGTAAAATGGGCCTCTGTGGGGCCAGTAAGGATTTAAGGAGACGATGCACGTAACTCAGCACAAGGCTGGTGTACAGCAGGAGCTTGGGTTGTGTTATTTCTCGCACTCCTAAGAAAAGCTAGGCTTCCCTGGCCAGGCGCGGTGGCTGGTGCCTCTAATCCCCGCACTTTGGGAGGCTGAGGAGGGTGGATCACAAGGTCAAGAGATCGAGACCATCATGGCCAACATGGTGAAACCCCGTCT
>NW_012108153.1:136253-139586 GCF_000951045.1 Mandrillus leucophaeus | reverse complement strand
AAAAAAAAAAAAAAAAAATTAGGCGGGCATGGTGGCATGCGCCTGTAGTCCCAGCTACTCAGGAGGCTGAGGCAAGAGAATCGCTTGAAACCAGGAGGGAGAAGTTGCAGTGAGCCAAGATTGTGCCACTGCACTCCAGCCTGGGCGACAGAGCAAGACTCTGTCTCAAAAAAAAAAAAACAAACAAACAGGAAAGCTAGGCCTGGCCAGGTGTGGTGGCTCACGTCTATAATCCCAGTGCTTTGGAAGCCAAGGCAGGAGGATTTTTTGAGCCCCAGGAGTTTGAGACCAGCCTTGGCAACACATCAAGACTCTATCTCTATAAAAAACAAGAAAATTAGGCCAGGAGCAGTGGTTCACACCTGCAATCCCAGCACTTTGGATTCAAGACAATCTGCCTGCCTGGGATTGCCTGAGCTCAGGAGTTTGAGACCAGCCTAGGTGACATGGTGAAACCCCGGCTCTACAAAACAAAACCAAAAATATTGGCCAGGCGTGGTAGCACAGGCCTATAGTCCCAGCCACTTGTGAGGCTGAGGTGGGAAGATGACCTGAGCCAGGAGTTTGAGGCTGCAGTGAGCTATGATGGTGCCCACTGCACTCCAGCCTGTGCCACAGAGTGAGACCCCGTCTCTAAAAAAGAGAAGACAAGAAAAGCTAGGCCTGCTCTTACCCGCAAAGCCTCCAGGGCCAGGACTACCTTTCAACTAATACCACCTTTCCACCTTTCCAGATATGGTATCAGAACCAGTTCTTTTTTTTTTTTTTTTTTTTTTGAGACGGAGTCTCGCTGTGTCGCCCAGGCTGGAGTACAGTGGCACGATCTCAGCTCACTGCAACCGCCACCTCTTAGGTTCAAGCGATTCTCCTGCCTCAGCCCCCGAAGTAGCAGGGATTACAGACGTGCACCACTACGCCTGGCTAATTTTTGTATTTTTATTTATATTTGTTTTTTTTGTTTTTTTTTTGAGATGGAGTTTCCCTCTTGTCGCCCAGGCTGCAGTACAATGGTGCAATCTCCACTCACTGCAACCTCCACCTTCCGGATTCAAGCGATTCTCCTGCCTCAGCCTTCCAAGTACCTGGGATTACAGGGGCCCACCACCACGCCCAGCTAATTATTTTTATTTTTATTGTATTTTATTTATTTTTTTTGAGATAGAGTCCAGCTCTGTCACCCAGGCTGAAGTGCAATGGTACGATCTTGGCTCACTGCAACCTCCGCCTCCCAGACTCAAACGATTCTCCTACTTCAGCATCCTGAGTAGCTGAGACTACAGGCATACACCACCGCACCCAGCTAATTTTTGTATTTTTAGTAGAGATGGGGTTTCACCATTTTGGTCAGGGTGGTTTTGATCTCTTGACCTTGTGATCCCCCTGCCTCAGCCTCCTAAAGTGCTGGGATTACATGCGTGAGCCACCATGCCCGGCCTATTTTTTTGTATTTTTAGTAGAGAGAGGGTTTCACCATGTTGGCCAGGCTGGTCTCGAACTCCTAACCTCAGGTGATCCACCTGCCTCAGCCTCCCAGACTGCTGGGATTACAGGCATGAGCCACCACGTCCAGCTAATTTTTGTATTTTTAGTAGAGATGGGGTTTCACCATGTTGGCCAGACTGGTCTCAAACTCCTGACCACCGGTGATCCATCTGCCTCGGCCTCCTAAAGTGCTGGGATTACAGGTGTCAGCCACTGTACCCAGCCCAGCCGAGAATGTCATTGAAGGAACAAGAGCCCTTTCTGGAGACCTCCTTGAAGCCAATACAGGTGCCCTGGAGCCAAGGATCTCTGTCCCTAGCTTGTCCAAACCCCAAGAGTTACAATGTTCAGAGCCCCCGCATCTCCTAAAGTGTTCAGAAAGTCCAAGCAAGAGAGGCAATCAGGTACTCACCGAAGTACTCCCACCCCCACCCCAAGTCAGCTTTTAAACTGTCAATCAAAATCCAAGCCCCAGAGCAGGGGAAGTTGTTCATACCTGTAATCCTAGCACTTTGGAAGGTCCAAGCAGGACGATCACTTGAGGCCAGGAGTTTGAGACGAGCTAGGGCAACATAGAGAGACCCTGTCTCTCTGAAGGTTTTTTTTTTTAATTAGCCAGCCATGGTGGTGAAAGCCTGTAGTCCCAGCTTCTTGGGAGGCTGAGGAGGGAGCCTCAACTTCTTGAGCCCAGGAGTTCAAGACTGTAGTGAGCTATGATCACACCACTGTACTCCAGCCGGGTGACAGAGCGAGACCCAGTCCCCAGTCTCTAAAACAAAAGCAAGCAAAAAAAAAACAAAAAAAAAACAAAAAAATCTGAGCCCCAAAGTGGGAAGGTGAAGGAATGGGGGAGCAATTACTAACTCTTGGGCTAGGACAGTTCACCGCTGGATAAATGCCCTCTAAAAAGCTCAGCCCGCAGCCTTCCTGGCCTCACATGTTCTCCAGAGCATCACAGTCCGGCCTCTGCAGGCCAGATAAGCAAGTATTACCCAAAGGCAGGGGCCCAAGAGGAAGACTGCAGGCCTGAGATAACACCCATAGGGCAGTGGCCGGGCCTGACACAGGGTGCCTGCTGCTGTCCCTCCCAAGTCCCTGCAACCAGAACCTTCAGCTCAGAGGCCAAAGGGGAAGCGGCTGGGCTCTTTACGGGAAGGCGGGCAGAGGCGTCCTTTCCTCCAGCCCAGCCCCTCTGAGGATAGGTCTTTACAATTTCCTTTTTTTTTCTTTTAAGACAGGGTCTTGGCCGGGCGTGGTGGCTCACACATGTAATCCCAGCACTTTGGGACACGGAGGTGGGCAGGTCACCTGAGGTCAGGAGTTCAAGACGAGCCTGACCACATGGAGAAAACCCGTCTCTACTAAAAATACAAAAAAATTAGCCAGGCATATTGGCGCATGCCTGTAATTCCAGCTACTTGGGAGGCTGAGGCTGGAGAATCGCTTGAACCTGGGAGGCACAGGTTGCGGTGAGCCAAGATCGCGCCATTGCACTCCAGCCTGGGCAACAAGAATGAAACTCCATCTCAAAAAAAAAAAAAGACAGGGTCTTGGCCGGGCGTGGTGGCTTATGCCTGTAATCCCAGCACTTTGGGAGGTCAAGGTGGGTGGATCACCTTAAGTCAGGAGCTCGAGACCAGCCTGGCTAACATGGCAAAACCCCGTCTCTACTAGAAGTACAAAAATTACTCAGGCATGGTGGCGGGCGCCTGCAATCCCAGCTACCTGGGAGGCTGAGGCAGGAGAATCGCTTAAACCTCAGAGACGGAGTTTGCAGTGAGCTGAGATCATGCCACTGCACTCCAGCGTGGGTGACAGCGAGACTTCATCCCAAAAAAAAAAAAAAAAAAA
>NW_012108153.1:134440-135728 GCF_000951045.1 Mandrillus leucophaeus | reverse complement strand
AAAAAAAAAAAAAAAAGAACTGGATACTGTGCCAAGCAATCTCCATACATAGTCATCATCTCACTGAACTCGAAACAGTTGTTATAAGTGTCTCCTTCAAAGGTCACCTTCCTGGAGAAGCCTTCTCAACAATGCTGTCTGGGGCCGGACGCATTGGCTCATGGTTGTAATCCCAACACTTTGGGAGGCTGAGGTGGGAGGATAGTGTGAGCCCAGGAGTTTGAGAGAAGCCTGGGCAACATAACAAGACCTCGCCTCTACAAGAAATACAAAAATGAGCTGGGTGTGGTGGTGTGCGCCTGTAATCCCAGCTACTCAGGAGGCTGAGGTGGGAGAATCGTTTGAGCCCAGAAGGTTGAGGCTGCGGTGAGCCATGATTGCACGACTGCACTCCAGCCTGGGCCACAGAGCAAGACCCTGTCTCAATCAATCAAGCGCCACTGGGGTCCACCTGATTCCCCTCCTGGCATGTGTCCCTGTCTGAAACATTCTACTTACTCATCTACGTGTTTAGCCATGTCTGTTGTTCCACCCTGCAGTGAATTCTATAAAAAAGGGACCTTGTCAGATTGCCTCCTGCTGTCCCCAGCACCTGACCCTGGCCCTGTGTCTAGCCCAGAGCTGCTGCATTTCTAGTTGCTACTGCAGTCATTTCTCTTTTTCTTTTTTTATTTTTTGAGACAGAGTCTCGCTCTGTCGCCTAGGCTGGAGTACAGTGGCCGATCTCAGCTCACTGCAAGCTCCATCTCCTGGATTCAAGGGATTCTCCTGCCTCAGCCTCCCGAGTAGCTGGGATTACATGCACCCACCACCATACCTGGCTAACTTTTGTATTTTCAGTAGAGATGGGGTTTCACCATGTTGGCCACGTTAGTCTCAAACTCCTGACCTCGTGATCCACCCACTTCAGCCTCCTAAAGTGCTGGGATTACAGGTATGAGTCACCGCACCTGGCCTATTTCTTTTCTTTCTTCTGTTGTTTGTTTGTTTGTTTTGAGGCAGGGTCTCACTCTGTCACCCAAAAGGCTGGAAGGCAGTGTAGTAATCCTCCCACCTCAGCCTCCTGAGTAGCTCTGCACACCACCACATCCAGTTAATTTTTGTATTTTTTTGTAGAGATGGTGTTTTGCCAAGTTGCCCAGGCTGGTCCTGAACTCCTGGCCTCCAGTGATCTGCCCGCCTTGGCCTCTCAAAGTGTTGGGATTACAGGCATGAGCCACCACGCACGGCCTGGATATAGATCTCATTGAGTCTTCACAACAAACCAATAACTATACCCTGTGATGGG
>NW_012108153.1:127647-129510 GCF_000951045.1 Mandrillus leucophaeus | reverse complement strand
AAAAAAAAAAAAAACAGTCCAGGGAGTGGGTCTGGACCTCAAGAGACCTGGGTTCTTTAACTCCTGGCCCTCCTGGCTCTGCCACCAATGCTGAGTGTCCTGGTTCAAGTCATTTTGCTTCTCTGGGCCTCATTCTAATGATGGAGCTGGTGGAATCTGTCTGTGGAGGGGTCTCCTGAGAAGGAGCCTCCAGGCTGAATTCATCAAGTAAAGCTCACCCTTAGCTAGGCTTGTTTAGGGTGGCACTGAGGCCCCCCAGTCTTTTCCATACCTGCCCAGGCTCCTTTTCCTAAAGGTAGGAAACAGAGAGCAGAGGAATCAGAGGGCCCTAAAACTCCCTACAGTGTGATCTCAGGCAGCTGTTTTACCCTCTCAGCCTCAGTATTCTCATCCACAAAGTGAGTGTTATAGGCCGGGCGAAGGGCTCACGCCTATAATCCCAGCACTTTGCGCACTTTGGGAGCTCAAGGATGGTGGATCACTTGAGGCCAAGAGTTCAAGACCAGCCCAGTCAACATGGTGAAACCACCTCATTTCTGCTAAAAAGACAAAAACTGGCCAGGCATGGTGGCGGGCGCCTGTAATCCCAACTACTCGAGAGGCTGAGGTGAGAGAATCGCTTGAACCTGGGAGGCAGAGATTGCAATGAGCCGAGATCGTGTCACTGCATTCCAGTCTGGGCAAGAGAGAGAGACTCCATCTAAAAAAAAAAAGAGGGGGTGTCATAATATGTAGTTCATAAATTAGTAAAAAATAAGAAATTAATTATTAGCTCCTATTATAATTACTATCATCAGCTTACAGAGCTGTTGATGAGAGGCCACACAGTCAACCCCTGGCACACACAGTAAGTGCTCAATAAAAGCTCACTATTGGCCGGGCACGGTGGCTTATGCCTGTAATCCCAGCACTTTGGGAAGCCGACGCGGGTGGATCACGAGGTCAGGATATCGAGACTATCCTGGTTAACACTATCTCTACTAAATATATATATATAAAAATTAGCTGGGCGTGGTGGCGGGCGCCTGTAGTTCCAGCTACTCGGGAGGCTGAGGCACGAGAATGGTGTGAACCCGGGAGGCATGAACCCGGGAGGCAGAGCTTGCAGTGAGTGGGAGATCACGCCACTGCACTCCAGCCTGGGTGACAGAGTGAGACTCCGTCTCAAAAAAAAAAAAAAATTAATATTTTTTAGAGTAAATGTGGAGGTTGTCATTGCATTCATTCCTCTTCCCTTACCATAGAGAGGCTCCTGTGTGTCCTTCAGTTCCTTTAGGCGCTGCATGAGAAATGAGGTTCCAATCCCACCTCTACTCCTTATGTGCTGTGTGGCCCTGGGCAAGACACTTAACCTGTCTAAGCCTGGACTCTCTCATCTGTATAACAGGGGACATTTCTAGTGCTTCCATCTACTCAGTATGGTTTCAAAAGAACTGAATGAGCTCAATATGCCCATTTGATTACGCTGTTTTGAGTACCCATATAGCACAGGGTATCCTGTTTGAGCATCTTTGTGCAAAGTGGCTGGCTCATTATATTATAACTTACTATTTTGCAGGTAGAGAGGCTCTGAGAAGGAGGTTGGGGAAGGGCATTGGCCACTTTGTAGTTGCCTACTGTGTGTCAGGCGCTTTCTGCACCAGCCACATCCTGAGTGCTCCCAGAAGCCCCATCAGGTTGGCAATGGGATGACCCAGTTTCACAGGTGGGGAAACCGAGGCTCGGAGAGGCGCCTACTGTGTACCGGACCCCGGGGACCTCCCACCGGCCTTGACACGGGAACTGGGGTCCCCGCGTCCCCGAGAAGGCTGTGGTCAAGGGATCGAGCCCAGCCGTCCCGCCCGGGTGCCGAGCTCCGGCCTC
>NW_012108153.1:120180-120662 GCF_000951045.1 Mandrillus leucophaeus | reverse complement strand
CAGCTCACTGCAACCTCTGCCTCCCCGGTTTAAGCCATTCTCCTGTCTCAGCCTCCCCAGTAGCTGGGATTACAGGCGCACACCATCACGCCCAGGTAATTTTTGTGTTTTTAGTAGAGATAGGTTTCACTATGTTGATCAGGCTGGTCTCGAACTCCTGACTTCAAATGATCTGCCTGTCTTGGCCTCCCAAAGTGCTGGGATTACAGGCGTGAGCCACTGTGCCCGACCAGTTTTTTTCTTTTTTTTTTTTTTTTGCGATGGAGTCTCACTCTGTGGCCCAGGATGGAGTACAGTGACCCAATCTTGGCTCACTGTAACCTCCGCCACCGGTTCAAGTGATTTTCCTACCTCAGCCTCCTGAGTAGCAGTGATTACAGGCCCGCGCCACCATGTCCGGCTAATTTGTGTATTTTTAGTAGAGATGGGGTTTCACCATGTTGGCCAGGCTAGTCTCAAATTCCTATCTCAGGCAATCCACC
>NW_012108153.1:115966-117645 GCF_000951045.1 Mandrillus leucophaeus | reverse complement strand
TTTTTTTTTTTTTAGATGACCTTTCGCCCTGTTGCCCAGGCTGGAGTGCAATGGAATAATCTTGACTCGCTGCAATTTCCACCCCCCAGGTTGAAGCAATTCTCCTGCCTCAGTCTCCTGAGTAGCTGGGATTACAGTCGTATGCCACCATGCCCGTCTAGAATTTGCATTTTTAATAGAGACGGGGTTTCACCATGTTGGCCAGGATGGTCTGGAATTCCTGATCCCAGCACTTTGGGAGGCCAAAGTGGGCGGATTACTTGAGGTCAGGAGTTTGAGACCAGCCTAACCAATATGGTGAAACCCCATCTATACTAAATATACAAAAATTAGCTGGGCATGATGGTGTGCACCTGTAGTCCCAGCTACTCAGGAGGCTGAGACAGGAGAATTGCTTGAACCTGGGAGGCAGAGGTTTCAGGGAGCCAAGATTGTGCCACTGCACTCCAGCCTGGGTGACAGAGCCACTCTGTCTCAAATAAATAAATACACAAAAAAGAAATGAAAAAAAGAAGGCTGGGCACGGTGTCTTACACCTGTAATCCCAGCACTTTGGGAGGCCAAGGCGGATGTATCACATGAGGCCAGTAGTTTGAGACCAGCCTGGCCAATGTGGTAAAATCCCATCTCTACTAAAAACACAAAAATTAGCTGAGCATGGTGGCACACGCCTGTAATCCCAGCTACTTGGGAGGCTGAGGCATGAGGATCACTTAAACCTAGGAGGTGGAGGTTGCAGTGAGCCGAGACAAAATGAGATTGACTAAAAAAAAAAAAAAGACCTGTCTCAAAGAAAAAAAACAAAAACCTGGTTGGGCGGCGCGGTGGCTCACGCCTGTAATCTCAGCACTTTGGGAGGCCAAGGAGGGCGCATCACGAGGTCAAGAGATGGAGATCATCCTGGCCAACATGGTGAAACCCCGTCTCTACTAAAAATACAAAAATTTAGTCTGGCATGGTGGCACGCGCCTGTAGTCCCAGCTACTGGGGAAGCTGAGGCAGGAGAATCGCTTGAACCTGGGAGGCAGAGGTTGCAGCGAGCCAAGATCTCACCACTGCACTCCAGCCCGGTGACAGAGCAAGACTTCATCTCAAAAAAAGAAAAAAAAATGTATTCCAGAAATAAGAGAAGGAATTTGCACACCACCATTTTGTAACCACTAATGGATTATGAAGCTTGGTAATGCTCATTAGCAGCTGCTAATGCCACAAAAGAGGGAAACATGAATGCAATGTGTCTTCTAACGTATGTACACGACACTAGCTAGGCAGCGCTCAATCCAGTCCTGACTCTAATCAAACCTTTAGGTCTTTTTTTTTTTTTTTTTTGAGACAGGGTCTTACTCAGTTGCCCACACTGAAGTGCAGTGTTGCTATCTCTGGTCACTCCAGCCTCCGCCTCCCAGGTTCAAGTGATCCTCCTGCTTCAGCCTCTGGAGTAGCTGGGATTACAGGCATCTGCCACCACGCCCAGCTAATTTTTGTATTTTTATTAGAGACGGGGTTTTGCCCTGTTGGCCAGGCTGGTCTCGAACTCCTGACCTCAAATGATCTGCCTGCGTCAGCCTCCCAAAGTGCTGGGATTACAGGCGTGAGCCACTGCACCCAGCCCATAATAAAACATTTCTTAAAAGTTGGTATACTTCTTCCCCGTCTCCATTCATTCATTCATTCATTCA
>NW_012108153.1:114745-115015 GCF_000951045.1 Mandrillus leucophaeus | reverse complement strand
AATTGCTTAAACTCAGGAGGCGGAGGTTGCAGTGAGTGGAAATCAAGCCACTGCATTCCAGCCTGGGCAACAGAGCAAGGCTCTGTCTCAAAAAAAAAAAAAAAAAAAAAAAATTATTCTGTCTCAGATCCAGAGTAGCTGGGACTACAGGTCACACCACTGTGCCCGACTGTCTTCCCAGCCTTTTATCCAGGCCTTTTATCCACTTCTTAGAGTTTTCTGGCTCATAGCTGGTACACAATAAATTCTGGGAAAAGCCTCATAACTTAG
>NW_012108153.1:108836-113880 GCF_000951045.1 Mandrillus leucophaeus | reverse complement strand
GGGAGGCTGAGGCAGGAGAATCACTTGAACCCGGGAGGCAGAGGTTGCGGTGAGCCAAGATTGCGCCATTGCACTTCCAGCCTGGGCAACAAAGAGTGAAACTTCGTCTCAAAAAAAAAAAAAAGAAAAAAAAGGTAAGTTTTATGTTATGTATATGTTACCATAATAATGAAAGATTTAAGAACAGAGTCTGGCAGAGTGAGCATGATGTGCTTATTAAATCACTGAAATCAGAGTAATTAAACTGGCATTGCTGGCCTCTGACTCTTAAGAGGACATGGAGTACAGCAGTCAGTCCCCACCTCAAGCCTAGCAGATAGTGGAGGCTGGAGAAATATTTGTTGCTCTTTTGACTGCTTGAAATTCAAGGTGCTAAGGCCAGGTGCTAAGGCCAGGCACGGTAGCTCACGCCTATAATCTCAGCACCTTGGGAGGCCGAGGCGGGTAGATCATCTGAGGTTAGGAGTTCGAGACCAGCCTGGCCAACATGGCGAAACTCCATCTCTACTAAAAATACAAAAATAAGCCAGGTGTGGTGGCGTGTGCCTATAATCCCAGCTACTCCAGAAGCTGAGGCAGGAGAATCCCTTGAACCTGGGAGGCTGAGGTTGCCGTGAGCCGAGATCACGCTGCTGCACTCCAGCCTGGGTGACAGAGCAAGACTCTGTCTCAAAACAAACAAACAAACAGGGCCAGGCACGGTGGCTCACGCCTGTAATCCCAGCACTTTGGGAGCCTGAGGCGGGCGGATTACCTGAGGTTGGGAATAAATACAAAAAAATTAGCTGGGCATGGTAGCACATGCCTGCAATCTCAGCTACTCAGGAGGCTGAGGCAGGAGAATCGCTTGAACCCACGAGGTGGAGGTTATGGTGAGCCAAGATCGTGCCATTGCACTCCAGCCTGGGTAACAAGAGCAAAACTCGGTCTCAACAAACAAACAAACAAAAACTCAAGGTGCTTTCTTGCTTAGCACCCAATGCCTCTGTCCACCACATGACCCACCCTGCCCAAACCCAGGGGAATCCATGTCCCTGGGGTCTGTTTGAATGGGCCCTGGAGCCCAGGGTGCCTCCCCTCTAATTCTGCCAGTTAGCTCTGTGCCAGGCTGCTCCCTGGGCCGAGAGCGCACACCTTGGCTCACTCCAGCTCCCGGGTCTAAACAGCTCCCAGCGACCTGGAGCTCTTCTGGGAAAAGGTGTCTGTGATCCCCTATCCCTCCAGGCAGGGCAGCCAGAGTCTAGAATCAAGAGGGAATGGTGCTCTCCTCTCTCATGGGTCCCCAGGGTCTCCAGGGTGTGGGTAGCCTCTTCAGCTAGAGGCTGGAGCTTTTGGACTGCTGCTGGCAGCTCACCCTGGTCCCAAGTTCACTGTGGGGTGAGGCGGAGGGAGACCCTGGATCCTGGGAAGAGGAACTCCGTGCCACACACTTTGCTGCCCCTGGCATTTCCCCACTAGGCCCTCCTCCAGTGTCAGTCTAGGGTGGAGACAGCTGGCATCACCAACATTCACTGGGCAAGTCACCCTCGTCAGGACCCCAGGGAAGGGGCGCCCCTGGCAGGAGACAGTGATGAATCCTGGCCACTGCCCTTGGCTCCTGTCCCCACCAGGGGGGCGCCCGCAGGCCTGGGGTCCTGGGACACGGGAGTTTAAGGTCCAAAACAAGCGGCAGCCTTCCCTCCTTCCCTGGCACAGGGGCAGCTTGGCGAGGGCCCACCCAACCGCGCTGGGCCCATGGGGCTTCCACGCTGCCCTTGGCAGGTGCTGGGGTCCTCTCGCTCCGTGTGGGGTGGGCCGGGGAGATTGGGGAGTCCGGCCTGCATTGGGGAACGTGCAGCGAGAGAGGCTTCGGCCCAGGAGCTGGCGCCTGGCGGAAAGAAAGACGACAGAGGCGCAGCGGCAGGTTTCTGTACAGGAAGTCAGATTATACATTTCAGTGATGGGCAGGGTGACGGGAACGGGGCAACAGTGCAGGGGCCACAGGGAGAAGAAGAGATCGAGAGCTGGGGTTTGGCGTAAATCTTACAAAGTGTATAAAGAATCTGTGTTTCTCTACATTAACAAAAACCAAAGGCTACAAGAGCGGTTGTATATACAAAACACGGAAATATTGCTTCACTTGCAAACAGGTTCCAGACCAGATGGGGAGACGAGACAGAGGAGGGGGACAGGGAGGGCCGAGAGGGCGGGCGCGCTGCGTGCAGGAGAGGGGAGTGGGGAGAGGAGAGGGGACAGGGGAAGTGGGGACGGGCTTCTCCCTGCATCGATCAACAGGCAGAGGTGAGAGGCCTGTGCGAGCTGCTGTGCGCTGAGGAGCGGGTGGGCGCTAAGAGCCCGGGGGGTCCGCCTGCCCCGGTCCCCACTGCCTGGTTCTTCGGGCTTTGGCCCAGAGCAGGGTTCTGGGTGGGGACGACGGGCTGGTTGGGCCACCCAGTCACAGAAGGAGGGAGGCAATCGCTCCCTGGAGTCGGCCGAGGAAAAGGGGAGAAGGCGGCGCCGTCCGCCCGTCCTCCTCACCTCTGGCCAGCCCGGTCCATCCTGCCGTCCCCCCCGCAACCCCGCCAAGATGTCGGCGGGGACCCGAGTTTCATGGGTGCAGCAAACCGGGGCTTCTAGCTTTTCCCCGGGCAGGACGGGGGTAGCACTGGCTCCTGTCCTTCCTGGGCCCCGGCCGGGCCGTGCAGAGCTCACTGGGAGGGCTGGAGCGAGCCGGCCACAGAGGGACAGCAGGGAGGGGCCGGAGGACACCGTGGCGGGGGCGGGCGGAGGACGTGCACGCACGCTGGGCGGAGGCGCGGGGGTCACAGGTTCTGGCAGCACTGCAGCTTGTTGGGCTTCTGTCCGTCCGTGGTGGGCGGCACGCTGATGTCCACCACGTTGTTCCCCGGGGACTCGTCGTGGGCAGCGCGGTCTGCAATCTGTTTCTGAGACACGATGCGGTAGATCTCTGCGAAGGGGATACAGGGGGACGTGGGGTGAGCCAGCATGTGCCCTGCCTGCCGAGGGGGACCCCTCCCTGCAGGACTCCAGAACCCCTCTTCAGACCCCCATGGGGGCCCCCATCACATCAGGTAACAAGGACAGGGGCTGCACACCCAGTCAGGGCAGGACCCACATCTGGTCACAGCCAGCCCAGGCCGCTGGCTCCCTAAGATCAGAAGAGCCCCCCTCCCTCAGAGGTAAACTCCCAGAAGCCAAAAGGCTCCAGGTGCCTGAGGCTACCCGCCTCCCCGCAGCGCCAAGAGTTAAGGCAGGGCCCGTCCCCAGGAACTGGCGCCAGGGGGTCTCTGTGTCCCAGTGCCAGCAAGGGCCAGACCTGGTCTAGCCCTTGCTGGCGCACTGGTTAACAAGCAAAGGTTAGGCGCACTAGTAGAAAAAAAGTCAAACAAACAGGCCACGTGCATTGGCTCACGCCTGTAATCCCAGCACTCTGGGAGGCTGAGGCAGGTGGATCACTTGAGCCCAGGAGTTGGAGACCACCAGCCTGGCCACCATGGTGAAATCCCGTCTGTACTGAAAATTACAAAAATGAGCCAAGTCTGTGGCATGCACCTGTAATCCCTGCTACTCGGGAGGCTGAGGCAGGAGAATCGTTTGAACCTGGGAGGCGGAGGTTGCAGTAAGCTGAGATTGAGCCACTGCACTCCAGCCTGGGCAAAAGAGCAAGACTCCACCCCGCCCCGTCAGAAAAAAAAAAAAAAAATCAAAAAACGAACAAAACAAGTGAAGGTTCAGAGGCCATGTTCCACCCTGCCTGGCTGGTACCCTCCCCACACCCAGCCGGCCCCCAGCCACCTGTGAGGATGTTCTTGAATGCTTCCTCTACGTTGGTGGAATCCAAGGCTGAGGTCTCGATGAAGGACAAGTTGTTCTTTTCTGGAACAAAGAATACTGCCTAGGTGAGTGGGGTGGTGGGGTGACAGGCTCCCACATGCTCTCAGGGACCCCGGCCACCCACCTGGCCCATCCCAGGGCCACTCCTCAGGGAAGGGAGGCCAGGGCTGTGGCCGGGGCTCCAACACTGTGCCTTCCAGACACCTCTCTGGAGCCCGTGTCTCCATCCGCTCACCTGCGAAGGCGCGGGCCTCGTCAGTGGGCACGGCCCGCAGATGGCGCAGGTCACTCTTGTTGCCCACCAGCATGATGACAATGTTGCTGTCTGCGTGGTCCCGAAGCTCCTTCAGCCAGCGCTCCACGTTCTCATAGGTCAGGTGTTTGGCGATGTCATACACCAGCAGGGCGCCCACTGCGCCTCGGTAGTACCTGCGGGATCAGGGGCCCATGAGCCTCTCTGGAGGACGACTGTGGGCAGTGGCGGCCTCACAGGATTAACAGCACATGTCACGCCCAGGGTGGGTCGCCCAGGGCCGAGCCAAGGGGCAGCCACTGTGGCCTCAAGGGAAGGGTGTGTATCTGGAGGCCCCAGCGCTGCTCCCTGGATCCAGCTCTGAAATGTGGGGGCCTGAGGAGGGAGTTTGGGGGCTGGAGATAGAAGATACCATGAGGTCATCAAAAAAACGGAAGGGGCTGGGCGTGGTGGCTCACGCCTACAATCCCAGCACTTTGGGAGGCTGAGGTGGGTGGATCACTTGAGGCTGGGAGTTTCAGACCAGCCTGGGCAACATGGCGAAACCCTGTCTCTACTAGAAAAATACAAAAATTAGCTGGGTGTGGTAGCATGTGCCCTAAGCCCACTGAGGAGACAGACATCCACTCTCAGCACTTTGGGAGGCTGAGGTGGCTGAGGTGGGAGGATCGCTTGAACCCAGGAGGAGTTCAAGGCTGCAGTGAGCTATGATCACACCACTGCAGGCCAACCTGGGCAACAGGGCGAGACTTTGTCTTTAAAAATAAAAAAATAGGCCGGGCGCGGTGGCTCAAGAGGTCAGGAGTTCAAGACCAGCCTGGCCCAGATGGTGAAACCCCGTCTCTACTAAAAATACAAAAATTAGCCAGATGTGGTGGCAGGCACCTGTAATCCCAGCTACTTGGGAGGCTGAGGCAGGAGAATCACTTGAACCTGAGGCGGGGCGGAGGTTGCTGT
>NW_012108153.1:95999-108161 GCF_000951045.1 Mandrillus leucophaeus | reverse complement strand
AAAAAAAAAAAAAAAAAAAACCCGGTGACAGACCAAATGCACCTGAGGGATGAAGGGGATGGGAAGGAGCCCAGAGGATCTAAACACGATGGTGGTAGGAATGACTGGGGGGCTTGGAAGGGGTCCAGAAAAAGGCAGCTGAGTGGGTCCTGATGGCTGGGAAGCCTTTGCAGGGAAGGAGGGCCAGGCCTGGGTGGGAGGATAGGAGGGGTGTGGGCCCCAGTGAGGAGGGGAGCTGAGGGAGGAGGAAGGCTGGGAAGCTGGCTGGGCAGGGGCAGCGGCAAGGCGGAGTGGCCCGAGCCAGGTCCTCATTGCACTTGGTACCCAGAGAACCCAGAGATACCCTGGCGTGGCCAAGGTTGGACGCTGGTCTGCCTGAGGCCCCCACGGCGCACGGCTAAGGTGTTCTTCCAGCCTCACTCCCTGCTCTTGGGAGCACACTCTCCCCTTCTCCTGCCCAACTCCCACACATCCTTCCAAGCCCACGCGCCGCATGCCCACGCCCCCGAATCTCAGCGTCCCTGCCCAGGCTGCCGACACGCACGCGGAGGTGATGGCGCGGTAGCGCTCCTGGCCGGCGGTGTCCCAGATCTGCGCCTTGATGGTCTTGCCGTCCACCTGGATGCTGCGGGTGGCGAACTCCACGCCGATGGTGCTCTTGCTCTCCAGGTTGAACTCGTTGCGGGTGAAGCGCGACAGCAGGTTGCTCTTGCCCACGCCCGAGTCCCCGATGAGCACCACTGGGCGGGGAGGCGAGGTTCTGTGAGTCCCCATGCTCCACCCACGACCGCCCCCACAACCTTCCTGCTGGTTCCCTGGGTGCTGCACCACCGCAGCTGCCAACGGTGTGGAGGAGTCGGAGATGCCTGGAGCCCGGAGCCTGCAGGCACCGTGCTAAGTGGTGCAGAAGTGAAGGGCGGCTCCTGCCTTCCAGAAACAGCCACTGCGCATAGCACAACGCCCGCCTGTCTCTGGTCCTCAGAGCAGGGCTTTCCCAGCTGGGGCATGGGGACCCAGGCAGCCAGGTAGGCAGAGCAGCTCGAGTCTCCACCTGCAGCCTGGTGGCTGGGCAGCCAGACACAGCTTGAGAGGGCTCCTGAGCGGGGTGACCTTGGGCAAATCACTTCATCTCTGGACTTTTTCCAAATGTGTGAACAGGGAGGCAGTCACAGGAGGAGGAAGTAAGAGCAGGCATGGCCAGGCATGGTGGCTCCGCCTGTAATCCCAGTGCTTTGAGAGGCCGAGGTGGGTGGATCACTTGAGGTCAGGAGTTCAAGACCAGCCTGGCCAACATGGTGAAATCCACCTCTATAAAAAATACAAAAATTAGCCGGGCACAGTGGCTCACGCCTGTAATCCCAGCACTTTGAAAGGCCGAGGCGGGCGGATCACGAGGTCAGGAGATCGAAACCATCCTGGCTAACATGGTGAAACCTCATCTCTACTAAAAATACAATAAAATTAGCTGGGCATAGTAGCAGGCGCCTGTAGTCCCAGCTACTTGGGAGGCTGAGGCAGGAGAATGGGGTGAACCCAGGAGGCGGAGCTTGCAGTGAGCCAAGATCATGCCACTGCACTCCAGCCTGGGTGACAGAGCGAGACTCCATCTCAAAAAAAAGAAAATTAGCCGGGCGTGGTGGCTACTGTAGCCCCAGTTACTCAGGAGGCTGAGGCAGGAGACTGGCTTTAGCCCTGGAGGTGGAGGTTGCAGTGAGCCGAGATCGCATCAGTGCACTCCAGCCTGGGCAACAGAGATTCTGTCTCCCTCCACAAAAAGAGCAGGCATTGCACAGGAAGGGACATGAGTGGGCAGCTGTCACGGTTGTTGTGGTTTCTGGTCAGGGCATGGGAAGGGTCACTGCTCCAGGTATGTAAGTGACAGGACATGAGGAGCTACCCCCACCTCAACTCCCACCTCTCCTGGTGCAGCAAACCCACATCCAGCTTCGGTACAGAGGGCTGAGTGGGGAACAGGAATATGACCTGAGGACGCAGCCTGGAGGAAAGAGCCTGCAGCCACCTCCCACCACCCCCGTCCCCAGGGTCAGGTCCCCTGCTGAGCTGCAGGGAGCTCCAGCCAAGGCCAAGTCCTCATTCAAGGGGCAGTCCGCGTGGCAGTCCACGCGTGTGCACAGCTCTTCACAAGGCTCCATCACAGGTATGCATTGTCCCAGGAGGTGGGCACGCAGCAGAGCAGCTCGGCGAGATGCAAACCCTGGCCCAGAAAGGAGTCAGTGCAGCATGGACAGGAGGGAGATGAGGGTTTGTGGGCAACACCACCCAGGGATGGGGGGCCTGAGCCCAGTCGACACGGGGTGTGCAGCAGGCCTGTCTCATGCTGGCCAAGGGGCATGAGGAACGCGTCCCTGAGCAGAGCAGGTGCCGGCTGGTCAGGCCAGGGGTGAGCCGCCCTGTAAAGCGTTTCCTGTCCCAGCCACGGAAGCACTGTCCCTACGGGCCCAGCCGCTCCAGGCTCTGGGGTGGGGCCTGGGTGGTCTGTCCCCAGACCAGAACATTCCATGCGGGGGAGATCGGTGTGTATGCGTGCACTTGAATACAGCCAACCAGACGCCCCAGCCAGAAGCCCCGGGGACCCCCAAACGTGGGCCTTGGGCCCTGGCACCTGCGGGTGGGTTGGCTCAGTGGCTTGGTCACCCCGATCCCAAGCAGTTGGGGGGCATCCACTGAGGATGAGACTTCCCTGTCCGGGCAGAGATGGGCATGGCTGCTCCTCCTGAGCTCGGGGAGGTGCAGGCAGCCAGGCTGAGTCCTGGCTGACACAGAGGTCCACCGGCCCCACCCGGAACCCCTGCCACATTGAGGGAGCAGGCCCTGGAGCTCACCAGGCAGCCCTCCTCTGCCCTTCCCCTGGCCACACTGTGGGGCTGTACCTACACGCTTGGAATTCTCTCCCTAGAAACATTCTCTCCTGACCCCACTGCCCGCCCCGGGCACTGCCCGATTCTCTCGTCTCCGGACTCCAAACCCGCTGGAAGGTATCGTCTACACTCACTCATTCCACCTCCTGTCCCCCAGTCCTAGAACTCAAACCAAGCATGCTTTCGCCCCCACAGTCAGAGCCAGCCACAGCCACCCCCACACCCCCGGGCCCATGCAGCAGGCACTCAGCAAGCTCTCCCTCCTTCCCTGCCTTCAGGGGCTCCACACCCCGACTCCCCTCCTCACAGTCACTCCTACTCAGTCTCCCACTCCACTTTCGAACCTCAGGGAGCCTCAGGACAGGCATCTCTATCCTCACCCAGTCCCCAGGTGACCCCATCCAGGCTCATGGCTGTAAACACCCGCCATGGGCTGGTAACTCCTATATTACCTCTCTCCCTAGAAGCCCAGACTGGCGTGCCCATTGTCTCCTTCCTGTCTCCTCTGGGGCCCCAGTCCCCTCACACCCAGTAGAGCAGAGCCGAGCTCCCACTCACTCCCTAAGCCTGCTCACCCACCCCTCACCTACCCTCCTTATCTTGGTTAACTGGGGCTTGGTCCTACTAGGCACTCATGCCAAAACCTGGAGTCATTCTCGACTCCTTCCTTGCTCTCGCATCTCAGAGTCAATCCTTCAGCACATTCGAAACAGACCCAAGAGAAGGGAGGATGAGGGGTGCATCCCACCATGTCTCCCTGGGCGATTCCATTCCAGACTCCCAGACCCTGGAAGGTATTGTCTGTGGGGTCCCTGTGTTCACCCTCATCACCAACCAAAAGGCTGGCCTCCTGCAGCAGCCACCAGAGGGCACCCGTGAGTGCTGAGCCAGGGCACCTCTCTCCCTCTGCAAACAACCCTCCGTGGCTCCCACCTCCCGCAGGGGAAAAGCCCCAGTCCTCCCCACTGCCCACAGGGCCCTCCCCTCCTCCCTCTCGTCCCCTGGTTCACTCTGCTCCAGCCACACAGGCCTCCATGCTGTTTCCCCAACACGCCAGATGCGATCCTGCCTCGGGGCCTTTGCACGGGCTGCTCTTTCTGCCAGAAACGCTCTTCTCCAGGCACCAACCTGGCTCCCTCCCTTATCCCCTTCGTGTGACCCCTTAAATGCCACTTGGTCAAGAAGGCCCTCCCTGCTATGCTAGTAAAACCCTACTCTCTGAGTTACCCTTTTCCCTGGCCCGGCTCTTCCTCCATCACTCTTGCCACTCTCTCACCTGTCAGGTGGCATTTATTTTTTGCCAGTCTGCCCCAAGGGCAGGAATCAGGTCCTGGCACAGTGCCTGGCACACAATAAACACCCAAGAAAATGTCTGTCAAATGGCCGGGTGCGGTGGCTCACGCCCGTAATCCCAGCACTTTGGGAGGCCGAGGCGGGGGGATCACGAGGTCAGGAGCTTGAGACCATCCTGGCTAATACGGTGAAACTCCGTCTCTACTGAAAAATACAAAAAATTAGCAGGGCGTGGTGGCGGGCGCCTGTAGTCCCAGCTACTCGGGAGGCTGAGGCAGGAGAATGGCGTGAACCCGGGAGGCAGAGCTTGCAGTGAGGTGAGATAGCGCCACTGCGCTCCAGCCTGGGTAAAAGAGCAAAGACTCCGTCTCAAACAAAAAAATAAAGAAAAAAAAAGAAAAAGGAAATGTCTGTCAAATGAACAAACAAAACGCCAAAGAGGCTGGCTGAACCTCCTGGGCCCACCCCCTGCCACATACCTGGAGGATGCCAGGTCACCACCCTTGGGCCACAGGTGAGGAGGGCAGGATCAGGCCACCCCCTACAATCCCACCTGGTACCCTCTCTGGTTGGCTGCTTGGAAGGCAAGAATAAAAAGAACACGAAGAATATTTGATGAGCCTGTGCTAACAAAGCTCTCGGTGTGCATTACTTCACAGAAGCCTCATGTAGCCCACTTTTACAGATGAGGAAACTGAGGCTCGGATGGGGAACGGGGCGTGGGGCAGAGCAGGATCCTGAAGCCATGCATGTTTGTGGGCTCGCCCCCACCTCCCAACGGTGCCCCCCAAGGGTCTTGTCTGGAGCCACCGCCTGGGAAGTGAGCCAGGCAGGATTTGAACCCAAGTCTTACGCATCCACAGTCCAAGTTCTTCCTTCCCAACTTACTGCCATACTCGCTGTCCCACCCCAAACCCCAACACGTGGCTCGGGAGTCATGATTCTGCCTTATGGGGTGGGCATTGAGGCTCTGGGCACCCCAGCTCCTACCGCGTGGGGCAGCCTATCCACCTGGGGCAGCTGGCAAACTCCTACTCATCCTTCAAGATCCCTTGGTTCAGACCTCTCTTCTCCCCAAAGACTGCTGCTTGGACTGGCCTGCAAGACCTAAGACAACAGGGCCAGCATTCTCTCACATCTCCATGGGTGCCCAGCACAGGGCTACCAAGTGGACTTCAGAGAAAGATAGAAAGATGGCCGGGTACAGTGGCTCACACCTGTAATCCCAGCACTTGGGGAGGCCGAGGCAGGCGGATCATTTGAGGTCAGGAGTTCAAGACCAACCTGACTAACATAGTAAAACTCTGTCTCTACGAAAAATACAAAAATTAGCCGGGTGTGGTGGTGAGCATCTCTAGTCCCAGCTACTTGGGAGGCTGAGGCAGGAGAATCATTTGAACCCGGGAGGCGGAGGTTGCAGTGAGCCAGGATCGTGCCACTGCACTCCAACCTGGGCAACAACAGCGAGACTCCATCTCAAAAAAAAAAAAAGACGTCAAGTGGTGGAATGAATGTGGGTATGTGGCCCAAGGCGTCCGGACCAAACCAGTAGGGATGAGAATGGGCTCCCAGGCCACCGGGGACCAGGCTGGACTCACTGTGAGGACCCCCATCCACACCATCAATCTTAACCTCCTTTCCACGGCAGCTACAGAAACCTAATCAAGGCCAGGGAGGTCTGCTCAGTTCTCACGTCCTCAGGAAACAAGATAGGAAACTTGGGCCCTGCCTGGGTATTCCCCTGACACTCTCACTTCCTTCCCAGCCTTGCCCCAGCTGTACCGCCTTGGGGGCTCCTCAGCCTCATCAGTTTTTTGTTTGTTTGTTTGTTTGTTGTTTTTTTGAGACGGAATCTCCCTTACCCAGGCTGCAGTACACTGACGCGATCTCAGCTCACTGTAATCTCTGCCTCCCGGGTTCAAGTGATTCTCTTGCCTCAGCCTCCTGAGTAGTTGGGATTACAGGTGTGCACCACTATGCCCGGCTAATTTTTGTATTTTTAGTAGAGATGGGGTTTTGCCATGTTGGCCAGGCTGGTCTTGAACTACTGACCTCAAGTGATCTGCCCACCTCGGCCTCCCAAAGTGCTGGGATTCCAGGCGTGAGCCACGGCACCTGGTCCCATCAGTTTTGCCCCAGGCTGCCAACACTCAAGCACCTTGGCCAGGCTGGGTCCCCAGTGCTTTGCATGCCTCAGCTGATCACATTCTCAGGGCTGCCCCAGGGACAGATGTAAATATTATCATTCTCCCTGAACAGCTGGGAACACTCAATCTGGAGTGACCAAGTCAGAGCAAAGGCCAAACGGCCACTGAACAGGTAAATGGCAGACCAGGTACAGTGGCTCACGCCTGTAATCCCAGCACTTTGGGAGGCCGAGGCAGGTGGATCACTTGAGCTCAGGAGTTCGAGACCAGCCTGACCAACATGGCGAAACCCCGTCTCTACTAAAAATACAAAAATCAGCCCAGCATGGTGGCGGGCACCTGTAGTCTCAGCTACTCGGGAGGCTGAGGCAGGAGAATCGTTTGAGCCAGGGAGGCGGAGGTTGCAGTGAGCTGAGACTAAGCCACTGCATTCCAGCCTGGACGACAAAACAGGTGAATGGCAGAGAGGCTGAGCTGCCCAGCCAGTCCCTGGCACTGGGTGCCCAATGCAGAGGTGGCCAGTGGGGCAGCGGCGGGGCTGGTCCAGGATGTAGGCTGGGAATAAACATGTCATTGTCTAGGACACAAGCAATCTGTTGTCTTGGGGAAATAAAGAGCCCTTGAGGACACAGCTCCCAGCATTTCCACAGAAGTTGGTCGCTTCCCTGGCTGGGAAGCGACCCCCCTACCCCAGACACGCCACTTGGCTGACAGAACAGGCAAGCCCAGTTGGCAAAAACAAAGAGCTGGCACCTCTGAGAAGTGCTGGGTGCCCTGGCCTGCCCCGTAACAGTGTGGTGGCCCTGGGGGCCCAGACCCTAGTGCTCAGGCAGATGGAGAGGCCCTTCAGGGGAATGGGCCCCAATTCCAGGCAGAGCCTGCTGGAGCCAAGCAGCGCCCCACTCCTGCCCTGAAAGCCAGTCCTAAGCATCCGAGGCCCCAGGGACCGGCACTGGGGGCCACTCTTGTCTCAGCTCTTCTCTGGGGAGGTGTCCAGAGCTACGGCACTGGAGGGGCCCCTATTCTAAACGGGGAAAATGGTATGCTTGGGTCCCCAAACAGCAACCGGAACAGCAGGCCCACTGTGGGGGTCTGCCTAGGCTTGAGGGCTGGGAGCTGCCTCTGGAGCCTCAGCAGAGAAAGGGAAGCACCAGGCAAGCCCATTCCCTGGGGACAGGAGCCACCTTGTCCTTGGGCAGGGGAGGGGCGGACAAGACCCAGAGGACAGGGCCTGGGGAAGCTGCGGCCCGTTTCCCCCACGACCCATGTCCTCCAGGGCCTCTAGGGTAGGGGAAGGGCTCAGAGAGGGCCTCAGTGGCCCTTGGGGACACAGCTACACCCATGGTGGACCCCACAGCCCCGAGTCCATCAGAAAAGAAATCAGGGGTCCTGCGGCAATTAGTGGCAGGCTATGAAAATGGCCTATGGCTAAAGGAGAAAATGTCAGGAGGATAAATGTGAGGCTCTATAATTAGGTACAAATCAACAGTGTCGTTCCTGGGGGAAGGAAAGAACATTCACAGAGGAAAACAAACAGCACACAGGGCATCACCCGGGGATCTGCTGGCCTCGGCCGCTGAGGTCAAGGGAGCCAGTGAGTGATGTGGCCACCAAAAAAAAAAAAAAAAAGGCAGAGGCCAGGTGTGGTGGCTCATGCCTATAATCCCAGCACTTTGGGAGGCCGAGACAGGTGGATCACCTGAGATCAGGAGTTCGAGACCAGCCTGGCCAACATGGTGAAACCCCGTCTCTACTAAGAATACAAAAATTAGCCAGGCATGGTGGTGGGTGCCTGTAATCTCAGCTACTCGGGAGGCTGAGGCAGGAGAATCGTTTGAACCCGGGAGGCGGAGGTGGCAGTGAGCCAAGATTGCACCACTGCACTCCAGCCTGGGTGACTAGAGTGAAATTCTGTCTCAAAAAAAAAAAAAAAAAGAAAGAAAGGAAACAGAAAAAGAAAGACAAATATTGAAAAAGAATAGAGGAGGTCCTCTGATGAGGCACAGCTGTGAAGGTGAGACGGCAGATGACCAGTTTGGGAAACGCTGACCTTGTGGGTTAGATTTTTGCTACCAACTGGCTTGAGAAGGTCAGCAGGGCACCTGCTTAGACTCAGTAAAAGGAGGCCAGTGTGGGGAGGGCAGCAGGGCAAGCCCCCCCACCCCCACACTGCCCGCCCGCCTGCCAAATGGCAGCTGCCGCAGGAGCTAGATCAGTGTTTCCAGGAGGCAGTCTCTGCAGACGGTCCCGGGACCACACAGCCTCTCGGTTGCTCCTGACCCAGTAACTGTTCTGCTGGGAACGTACTTCAAGGAAATAACCCAAAGGGCAAAATCATGACTTGGGCAAACACTCGGAGCTGGGGTCATTTAAAACAGCAAAAGGGCGAAAATAACAAGCAGGGGATAACCACAGAAACCTGGACAGGGCACGTGGGGAGCAACACTCCCTGCCCTGGCAGTGCCACGTCTGGGTGGGTGCCCAGCCAGGACCTGAGAGCAGCTGCCTCAGGAAGGGCTGAGTGGAGATGGCACCCGCCCAGTAGAACCCAAAGTTTGGTCCCCCTGTCTCCAGATGGCCCCTTAGAATCCCAGTCCCCAAAACCCTTCCAAAGCTTCCTCCTGCCATGAGGGCGAGACCTTGGGCCTGGCACTTGCCAACCACAGAGCCTCACCCACCAGTGATATTATTAACCTGTGTGCAGTTGCCAGAGCCCTCAGTGCCGCAGGACGACTTCAGGCCCTTGCAGAGGCACTTCCTCCCCCTCTCCACCGAAGGCTTTCGCCTCACGGACAGCTCAGGTGGGGAGACCTCTGCCCATTCCCCACAACCACAAGACGCTGGATGAGACCAGACGCAAAGCCCAGCTAGGCCTGGTGCAAGTCACAGAGCACGCTCGGAGGAACGGCTCAGCGAGGCGAGGATACCAACAGCTGATGTGGGACGCAGGCCCTTATAGAGCAGGCCGCAGGGTGAAGGCACCTTGGATCCGGGGGTTAACCCTCAAGGGATGCCATTGTCAGCCAGGGAGCCCAGCAACCAGGGCAGACGACTAGGCCAAAGTCTAGCTGGGCATAGAAGGCTCAGCTGAGAAACAAGGGACTCCAGCTTCTTCCAGCAGACCGGGCAATGGCTGCCTGATCTGACTAGGCTTTATTTGATGTTCCTAGAGCCCCCTCAGTCTCTCGGGCGGGGAAGACCCTCCAGCAGGCTGGCTGGGGCCCCGGCCATCAGTGCGCACGTTGGAAGAAGGTGGTCTAACAACCCCAAGTCCCAGATGCTGGCCACAAGCCTCTTAAGACACGCTTTCTAAGTGGTAAAGCCCACAGGTGGCCTGCGCTCAATCGGGCTCCAACACTTTATAAACTGTGTCTTTGTCACTCTGGGCTTCAGTTTCCCAATGTGTAAAAAGAGAGGCTGGTTAATATCAACCTCAAAAGGCTGCAGTGAGGATTTAAGTTAGTTCGTTTGCGTAAAGTGCTCAGAAAAGTGCAGGTACTGGCTTAGCGCTGTTTAGAGTGCCAAGTGAAGAAATGGAATTCTTGCTGCACGCACGGGTACCTTTCCACTCAATCCCAGCTCTGCACCCCAATCCAAGACTCCCACCACCACACACCTCACTCCCAGGCCCTCATGTCGGCCCAGACCCCATTGTCTGCCCCGCCTATCCCGGGCCCCACCCCCAAACACGCTGACCCAATCAAGACTGGCCTCGTGGAGCCCCGCCCCCCACTTACCAGGCCCAACCCACCTATTGGTCACGCCCATTAGCCTTAGCCCCGCCTCTAAAACCCCGCCCCCATTCCGAACCACGCTTTCAGCCCAGCCCGGCCCGCCAAATCCTGGGAAGGCTCCACCCCCTCCGGAGGCCCCGCCCTAACGGCATCTCCCACCGCTCCGGGCCCCACCCCCGCTAGGCCCCAGCCCCGCCCCAGCGCATCCTGGGTCCCCCAGGTCTCTCCGGGCCTCTGGCTCCGCATGGCCGCGAATCCTAGCTCGAAGCTGATGGAGCTCGGTCGGCCCCCGCCTTCCCGGCTGCCTGACCCGCCGGGCCCCAAGCCCCGGGCTCCGGACTGGGCCCAGCGGCCTGAAGCGCGGCCTTGGCCCGTCTGCCCGCCGCCTCGCCGCAACGCCCTCGCCCGTCTGTGCCCCACCGGCCGCACCTTTGAATAGGTAGTCGTACTCGTCGTCCCGGGTCCCCATTGTCCTGGCGCTTCCGGCGGGATCGGCGACTCCGCAGCCCCACCACAAACACCCGACGGGGGCGGAGCCGGCGCCGGGCAGAACGGCCGTTGAATGGCCTATCAGCGGCGGGTGGGGTAGTGACTGGCACCTAGCGGAGCCAATCAGAGATGGAAGTAGTGCTCTGAGGGTGGGCGCCGCTTGGTATCCACCCTCCTCGCCCTCGGTGTCCTGGAGAAAGGCGGAAGGAATGCGGACCTTTTTGAAGTGACGGTCGCGACAGCCTATTAGAAGCGAGCTTAAGAGGGCGGGGCGGAAGGCTGCAGGAATGAAGTGGAATGACAGACCAACTAACCAATGAGAGGCTGGATTGAGAACCTAGCCGACTATCAGAGGACCTGTCCGGGAAGGGAAATGGGGGTACGTCCAGGTGATGCTAAGATGCTTAACGTCCCGATGACGTCATAGGTCAGCGAGCGCTACCCTGGCTTCGCCCCCCCCCAATCCCATAAATGATCATTTCCGGGGACCTCAGCGCTGGGTCCCCTTTGTTGGTTGTAGTTTCCATCTCTATTTTGGGACTCACTGGGTTATCCTTCTATGCCTCAGTTTTCTCCTCTGTAAACTGAAGAAACCCACCTCATGGAATCTTTTGAAAATAACCAGATCAGCTGGACGCGGTGGCTCACGCCTGTAATCCCAGGACTTTGGGAGGCCGAGGCGGGCGGATCACTAAGTCAGGAGTTCGAGACCAGCCTGACAAATATGGTGAAACCCTGTCTCTACTAAAAATACAAAAATTAGCCGAGCGTGGTGGCTTGCACCAAGAGTGAATCAACCGTCCACTTTCTGCTTTTCTTTGTTTAATAAATACTTACAAATCCTTATTGGGCACCGATGCTCTCCAGCAGGACCTCCTACCCCTACCCCTCTTTATCCAATATTTTACCACATAGGTAAAATATAGGTAATATAGAAAATAAAACACATACTGCCGTATTGTCAGGTAGTGATAGGATTTATCACTACCTGACAATACAATATGTGTTTGTTTTATTTTATGTATCTAGGGCGTACAGCGTGCTGTTTTGATATACATGTACCCAGTGAAATAATTATGACAGTTTTTGTTTTGTTTTGTTTTGTTTTTTTGAGAAGGAGTTTTGCTTTTGTTGCCCAGGCTGAAGTGCAATGGTGAGATCTCGGCTCACCGCAGCCTCTGCCTCCTGGGTTCAAGCGATTCTCATGCCTCAGCCTCCCAATTAGCCGGGATTACAGGCATGCGCTACCTGCCTGGCAAATTTTTTTGTATTTTTAGTAGAGACAGGGTTTCTCCATGTTGGTCAGGCTGATTTTGAACTCCCGACCTCAGGTGATTCACCCACCTTGGCCTCCCAAAGTGTTGGGATTACAGGTGTGAGCCACCACACCCAGCCAATTATGACAGTTAAGCAATTAACCTATCCATTGCCTTCCATAATTAACTGTGTGTGTAGTGAGAGTATCTACAATCTACTTTCGTGGCAAATTTTCAATATACAATGCAATATTACTAACACAAAGTATACATTACTTTCTGTTTGTTTGTTTTGGCTGGCTGTGGGGGCTCATGCCTGTAAACATGTCCTTTGAGGAGGATGAGGTGGGAGGATCACTTGAGG
>NW_012108153.1:91799-94654 GCF_000951045.1 Mandrillus leucophaeus | reverse complement strand
CTCACTGCAACCTCAACTTCATGGGATCAAGCAATCTTCCCACCTCAGCCTCCTGAGGAGCTAGGATCACAGGTGTGTGCCAGTATGCCCATTTTTTTTTTTTTTTTAGAGACAGGGTCTTGCCATGTTGCCCAGGCTGGATTTGAACTCCTGAACTCAAGCAAGCCTCCTGCCTTGGCCTCCCAAAGTGCTGGGATTACAGGAATGAGCCACCACCGCACTCAGCCCAAAGTTACTTTTCTTGTAAAGGTTAAAGCAGAGAGGACATCTTATCATGCTGGCTAAAACTGACCTGGTGGGAGATTTGGCTATCCTATCTCTTTCTCTCTCCTGATTTTGTAGAAGGTCAGATAAACAACTTAGTTTCATTTTGGTCGCGTAGGACTTTAGCATGAGTGACTCGATTTTGGTTTAGTTTGTTGGGCCTGGTGCAGGAAGTCAGTCCAAAACAATAGCTTCCTGTAAGTTTTGTATAACACATCCTGTGTCCAGAATTGGTAGGTTCTTGGTATCGCTGACTTCAAGAATGAAGCCACGGACCCTCACGGTGAGTGTTACAGTTTGTTGTTTGTTTGTTTTTAGGATGGAGTCTTGCTCTGTCGCCCAGGCTGGCGTGTGGTGGCACAATCTCTGCTCACTGCAAACTCCGCCTCCTGGGTTCACACTATTCTCCTGCCCAGGTAGCTGGGACTACAGGCGCCCGCCACCATGCCCAGCTAATTTGTCGTATTTTTTAGTAGAGACGGGGTTTCACCATGTTAGCCAGCATGGTCTCGATCTCCTGACCTCGTGATCCACTCACCTTGGCCTCCCAAAGTGCTGGGATTACAGGCGTGAGCCACCATGCCCAGTCAAGTGTTATAGTTCTTAAAGATGGCATGTCTGGAGTTTGTTCTTTGTGATGTTCAGACGTGTCTGGAGTTTTTTCCTTCTGGTGGGTTTGTGGTCTCGCTGACTTCAGGAGTGAAACTGCAGATCTTTGTGATGAGCGTTACAGCTGATAAATGTGGTGTGGACCCAAAGAGTGAAAGAACAAAGCCTCCACACTGTGGAAAGACATTGCAGCAATCCCACACGGTTGCTACTGCTGGCTCAGGTGGCTTGCTTTTATTCCCTAATTAGGCCCCACCCACATCCTGCTCATTGGTCCATTTTACAGAGAGCTGATTGGTCCATTTTACAGAGTGCTGATTGGTCCGTTTTGACAGAGTGCTGATTGGTGCATTTACAAACCTTTAGCTAGACAGAGTGCTGATTGGTGCATTTACAATCCTTTAGCTAGACACAGAGTGCTGATTAGTGCTTTTTTACAGAGTGCTGATTGGTGCATTTACAATCCTTTAGCTAGACAGAAAAGTTCTCCAAGTCCCCACCCGACACAGAAGCTCAGGCAGCTTCACCTCTCAATCCCCTCTCTAACCAGGACACCCCAACTGCTGTTGGGAGTTTGGCCGATGACCACTCTAGCTACTTTCTGCTGGAAGAAGGGGCCCTGCAGGCAGTTGTAGTGTCCTCCAGAGGGGAACTCTTTAGGCCAGTGAAAGGGCCAGCAGGTCCGTCCAGGGGTCCTCAGTAGAAGTCGTTGGTTGAACTCATTTGGGGTTCCATTTGTAAGACCATCTGTAGCTTGATGGCCTTGATTCTGAGGAAACAAATTTGACAAGAAGGTTAAAAATACAGGGCCCAAAGTCAAGTAACAGCAAGACGCCTGCCACAGGACCTAGAAAGGGGAGAAGCCACGTTGACCAACTCCAGAGGTGGGTATTAGAGTTTGAAAGGTGTTGTCTGATTTCAGAAGCCTTTTCCTGTAAACGCTGGGTGGCATCTCGTACTATCCCTGACTGGTTAGTGTAGAAACAACACTCTTTCCCTAAGAAGGTGCAGAGTCCTCCTTTCTCAGCAGTGAGGAGGTCCAGGCCTCGGCGGTTTTGGAAAGTTGCTGCTGCCAAAGAGTCTATTTGGGATTGTGGAGTAAGGATAGATTTCGTTATTTCTTACAAACTGTCTGAGAAATCCTTTGAGAGTGTGCGGTACTAGGATAATGAAGTAGATAAACTGGCTATTCTGGTTCCTGTAGCAGTAGCCATTCCTAACCCTATACGTAGGGCTATTAGTTGTATGGCCCTGCACTGATGGACTTGAGCTTTGAGCGACACAGATTGGGTCTGACTTCCATAAGATTAGAAGATTAGGATAATACATGTTACACTGTTAACTTTTGTTGAAAACGTGTTTACTTTTGTTCAAAACCTTGTAAGTTTGGAATTTCAATTATTCTTTGCTATTAGTAAGACCTGTTCAGTCCATATTAACTTACAATTGATATAGATGGCTCCTTCCTGATTCTGTAAGTACTTTAAGATTTGGCTGAGTGCAAACAACTCGCTCAGGCAGGTTTGAGCAGACCAATTATTACGCAATTTTCCTAACTCTGCTTCTACCAGAGTTTCCTTATCACTTACTGAATACCCATTGTGTCTTTTTCCCTTAATTGCCTGGGAGGAACCATCTATCATCCTGTCCTGAAGGGAGTTCCTCCTAGATCTGGTCGAACCTTTGTATGGTAATTAATTAAGATTTACATCCCCTGTTAGGAAACCTGGTGGGTTAAGCATTTTTGATAGGAAGGCTAGGGGTTGTCAGTTGCCTCAGTGTTTCTGGCTATGCCCTTGTTTATACTAACAACAAGGTAGTATTGGAGTGTTATAGGGTTACAGAGAAGACCTTCAATTATCAATTATGGGTTTTGTTTTGTTTTTGTTTTTTTTTTTTGGAGACGGAGTCTTGCTCTGTCACCCAGGCTGGAGTGCAGTGGCACGATCTCAGCTCACTGCAAGCTCCGCCTCCCGGGTTCA
>NW_012108153.1:87891-91749 GCF_000951045.1 Mandrillus leucophaeus | reverse complement strand
GCTCCGCCTCCCGGGTTCACGCCATTCTCCTGCCTCAGCCTCCCGAGTAGCTGGGACTACAGGTGCCCGCCACCTCGCCCGGCTAATTTTTCATATTTTTAGTAGAGACAGGGTTTCACCGTATTAGCCAGGATGGTCTGGATCTCCTGACCTCGTGATCCGCCCGCCTCGGCCTCCCAAAGTTCTGGGATTACAAGCGTGAGCCACCACACCCGGCCCAATTATGGGTTTTAAATTGACCCTGGCTTTTAAAGGAATAGAGTACACTATTTTTTCTTTACTACCTCTATCTCTTTTTCTCTTTGACTTCTTCTTTGTCTCTGTCTCCTCCTCTCTCTGTCTCCTTTTTGTCTCTGTTTCTTCCTCTTTCTCTAACTTCCTGTCTCTTTCTCTCTTTCCTTTCTGCTGGTCTTTCCCTGCCTCTGCTAGCTGCTTATGCTGCTGTTCTCCCCTCTCCTTCCCCTTTTTGATGGCTTTGGCAGTGTAAGACTGTCACCTCCTTGGGTTTTTGCACTGTGTGTAATAACTCCATGGTTTCCTTGTGGTATTTAATGGGGGTTCCCCCAGAGGTTAGGAACTCCCTTTCTTTCCATATTGCAGCATGGGCATGTAGGATTAGATAAGCTTACTTGCTATCTGTAAACACATTTATTCTTTTTCCGTTTCCCAGTTCTAAGACTTGAGTAAGTGCCACTAGTTCTGCTAACTAGATGCTGGTCCCTGGGGGAAGAGGCTTACTTTGAAGTATGGTTACATCACTAACTATGGCATAAACTGGCCTTCGTATCCCATTCTCCACAAATGAACTTGCATCGGAATATAGGTTAAGGTCAGGATTAGCTAAGGGGACTTCCAAGAGATCGTGTTGGGCAGCATAATTCTGGACTACAATTTGTTGGCAGTCATGCTCGATTGGTTCCCCATCATCTGGGAGAAAAGTGGCAGGGCTAAGGGCCACACACGTGCGTATTTGAAGCACCGGTCCCTCAAGGAGTAGCACCTAAGTATCTAAGTAGGCGATTGTCCGATATGCATAAACTTTCTCTGGCACCTAGTACATCATTTACATCATGAGTAGTCCAGACAGTGAGATCCTTTCCTTGTATTATTTCGATAGCCTCTGACCCTAAGACAGTCACCGCCACAACTATCTGTAAACAGTGAGGCCAGCCATTTGCTACTACATAGGTTTTTCTTACTTAGGTATGCCACTGGTTGTGGGGTTATCCCACAAGTGTGAGTAAGGACTCCAAGAGCTATCCCTGCTCTCTCTGTGACGTTTTGTCCTGTGGGAAGGCTTAAAGCTGGAGCTTGTACTAGGGCCTGCTTTAAGGTTTTGAAGGCTCTTTCTGCCCCTGGTTCCCATTCTACTAGATGAGTATTTGCCCTCTGGGTCTCCTTGATTAGAGTATAGAGGGGCCTGGCTATCTCACTATATCCAGGGATCCACAGTCGGCAAAAGCCGGTGATTCCAAGGAACCCCTGCAATTGTTTTAATGTCTTAGGGAAAGGATAAGGCAGTATAGGCTGTATTTGTTCTTTGCTGAGGGCCCTGGTTCCTCTGGCTAAGATTAGGCCTAGATATTTGACCTGCTGTTGGCAAAGCTGGACTTTCGACCTTGTACCCTTGATTAGCTAGAAAGTTCAAGAGATCTAGAGTAGCCTGCTAGCATGAGGCTTCTGAACTGGTAGCCAAAAGTAAATCATCCACATACTGAAGGACTAGAGTACCTGGACTTGAGAAGTGGCCTAGATCTTAGGCTGGTGCCTGACCAAACAGATGAGGGCTATCCCTAAACCCTTGGGGCAAGACCATCCACGTAAGTTGGGATGTGTGGTCTGTGGGATCCTCAAAGGCAAAGAGAAACTGGGAGTCAGAGTGCAGGGGAATACAGGAGAAGGCATCCTTGAGGTCCAGAGCAGTGAACCATTCTGCTTCCTCTGGTATTTGAGAGAGCAGGGCATATGGGTTGGGTACAACTGGATATAGAGGAATTACTGCCTTATTGATGAGTCTAAGATCTTGCACTAGTCTGTACTGACCGTTTGGTTTTTGTACTCCTAGAATTGGGGTGTTGCAGGGACTGCTGCATTTCCTTTCTAAGCCTTGAGCTTTTAAATGTTTAACAATATCCTGTAATCCTTTATGAGCTTCAGGCCTTAAGGGATATTGCCTTTGATAAGGAAAATTGGTGGGATCTTTTAGCCTGATTTGGACTGGGCGGGCATTTTTTGCCCTTCCAATGCTCAGACTTCAGCGTTGATTCCCTCCTCAAGTAGGGGACAATAAATGGGTAACTTGTTCCCCATATTCATATAGATAATAGCTGGAGCTAATACATCCCTCCCTAATAAGGTTGTGGGACTTTCAGGCATCACAAGAAAGCCATGTGAAGAGAGCAAAGGCTCCCAATTACAACTGAGGAGGTGGGAGCAATACATGTTTACAGGCTGTCCCAGGATTCCTCAGACGGTAACAGACCTTGAGGACAGCTGTCCAGGACAGGAGATTCACACTGAGAAGGCTGCACCAGTGTCCAGGAGGAAGTCAATTTCCTGGCCCTCAATGATTATACATACCCGGGACTCAGTGAGAGTGATGACATGAGCTGGCACCTGCCCCGGGCACCCTCAGTCCTGTTGTTGGATCATCTGGTTGGGGGCTTCTGTCCCAGAAAACCTTTGTCCTCTGGGGCAGTGCACCTTCCAGTGATTGCCTCGGCATAGCGAACATGGACGAGGGGGCGGCTTGTTTCTCATTGGACAACCTTTTTTAAAGTGTCCTTGTAAACCACACTGATAACAAGCCCTACCGGGTGATTGGCCTGCTCCATTTTCTGTCCTCTCTGAACCACCAAGGTTTGTTTGTCTGAGGGCCATGACTAAGGCTGTGGCCTTTCTCTGACCTCGCTTTTCCTTTTGGGCCTGTTCCTCTTGGTCCCTATTATAGAACAGCAAGGTTGTCAGGTTTAATAATGCCTCCAAATTTTGTTCAGGGCCCAGGGCTCACTTTTGGAGCTTTCTCCTGATATCTGCGACTGATTGGGTAATAAACTTCTTTTAGGATCAATTGACCCTCGAGTGATTCAGGTGACAGGGGAGTATATTTTCTTTTCTTTTCTTTTCTTTTTTGATATGGTGTCTTGCTCTGTCACCCAGGCTGGAGTGCAGTGGCACAATCTCGGCTCACTGCAAGCTCTGCTTCCAGGGTTCACACCATTCTCCTGCCTCAGCCTCCCAAGTTGCTGGGATTACAGGCGCCCACCACCACTCCCGGCTAATTTTTTGTATTTTTAATAGAGGTGGGGTTTCACCATGTTAGCCAGGATGGTCTCAATCTCCTGACCTCGTGATTCGCCTGCCTTGGCCTCCCAAAGTGCTGGGATTACAGGCGTGAGCCACTGCACCTGGCTGACAGGGGAGTAAATTTTCTTAAGGCCTCCCGTAGCCGCTCAAGGAAGGCAGAAGGATTTTCTTCCTTTCCCTGAGTTACGGTGGACATCATTGAATAATTCATGGGCTTTTTCCTAATTCTCCTTAGTCCTTCTAGAACACAGGTCACAGATGTTTACGACTCCAGTCCCCATGATCCGAGTTGAGGTCCCAGTGAGGATCCATACTGGGGACAGCTTGCTGACCAGTAGGGAATTTGTCCCTTTCTTCGGCTGTCATTCTGTCATTTACTTGACTAAGATACCAGGTATCTCCAAACTCTTGGGCTGCAGCTAAAGCTGCATTCTTTTCATTAAAGGCCAGGGTTTGATCTAACAATAGCATGACATCTCTCCAAGTGAGATCGAAGGTTTTCCCTAGACCCTGTAGGACATCTGTGTACCTATCAGGATCATCTGAAAACTT
>NW_012108153.1:82919-86006 GCF_000951045.1 Mandrillus leucophaeus | reverse complement strand
GGACCCTGGAGCTGAATGGCTTTCCTCTCTGTTGACCTTTGACTCATCCCAGGAGTACAGGAAAAGTGGAAGCTGGTTCCAGGCAAACCAACGCTCCCAACTCCGAAAAGTTGGGGTTTGTTAGAGAGCCCTTTCCCAGAAAGCCTGACACCCGTGTCTTTAGTCCAGCAGACACGTTAGTCGCTTTTAACTGGCCACCAGGTGCCCAGTATTTAGCCCCCGAATTCTAAGGAAAAATATGACAGAATACCAAGCAAAAGGGGTCCGATGGCACTCACCGCTTGGCAGTAGGCTATAGTCTCACTGCTTGGTGATAAGGCAATAGTCCCTCTGTGGTCAGCAAAATGTGTCCAGAATTGGTGGGTTCTTGGTCTCGCTGACTTCAGGAATGAAGCCACGGACCCTCGCGGTGATTGTTACAGTTCTTAAATATGGTGTGTCCGGAGTTTGTTCCTTCCAATGTTCAGACATGTTTGGAGTTTCTTCCTTCTGGTGGGTTCGTGGTCTCGCTGACTTCAGGAGTGAAGCTGCAGACCTTCGCGATGAGTGTTACAGCTCATAAAGGTGGCACAGACCCAAAGAGTGAGCAGCAGCAAGATTTATTGCAAAGAGCGAAAGAACAAAGCTGCCACAGCGTGGAAGGGAACCCAAGTTGGTTTCTGCTTCTGGCCTGGGTGGCCTGCTTTTATTCACTTATTTGGCCCACCCACATCCTGCTGATTAGTGCATTTTATAGTGAGCTGATTGGTCCATTTTACAGAATGCTGATTGGTCCATTTGACAGAGTGCTGATTGGTGCGTTTACAAACCTTTAGCTAGATACAGAGTGCTGATTGGTGCATTTACAATCCTTTAGCTAGACAGAAAATTACCCAAGTCCCCTACCCGATTAGCTAGACACAGAGTGCTGATACTTGCATTTACAAACCTTTAGCTAGACACAGAGCACTGATTGGTGCATTTACAATCCTTTAGCTAGACAGAAAAGTTCTCCAAGTCCCCACCTGACCCAGAGGCCCAGCCGACTTCACCTCTCAATCCCATACACAAATTTGACTCCTTCCCCATATCCATTCCCCCTGTCGTGTCTCCATCCTTCCTTCCCTCCCTCCCATCAAACCCAGAGGTCATGGATTTCTCTCTCCTCATCTCCTCTGTGCCTCCAGGCGCCCACCACCACTCCCGGCTAATTTTTTGTATTTTTAATAGAGGTGGGGTTTCACCATGTTAGCCAGGATGGTCTCAATCTCCTGACCTCGTGATTCGCCTGCCTTGGCCTCCCAAAGTGCTGGGATTACAGGCGTGAGCCACTGCACCTGGCTGACAGGGGAGTAAATTTTCTTAAGGCCTCCCGTAGCCGCTCAAGGAAGGCAGAAGGATTTTCTTCCTTTCCCTGAGTTACGGTGGACATCATTGAATAATTCATGGGCTTTTTCCTAATTCTCCTTAGTCCTTCTAGAACACAGGTCACAGATGTTTACGACTCCAGTCCCCATGATCCGAGTTGAGGTCCCAGTGAGGATCCATACTGGGGACAGCTTGCTGACCAGTAGGGAATTTGTCCCTTTCTTCGGCTGTCATTCTGTCATTTACTTGACTAAGATACCAGGTATCTCCAAACTCTTGGGCTGCAGCTAAAGCTGCATTCTTTTCATTAAAGGCCAGGGTTTGATCTAACAATAGCATGACATCTCTCCAAGTGAGATCGAAGGTTTTCCCTAGACCCTGTAGGACATCTGTGTACCTATCAGGATCATCTGAAAACTTCCCCAGGTCTGCCTTGATCTGCTTTAAATGAGAGAGGGAGAAGGGGACGTGTCCCCGGGTTGGGCCAAATTCCCTCCCCCTACAGCTTGAAGGAGACATAACCGATAGCCCGGGTGGGTTTTGTGGTCCTTTGGAGATTTCTTTGCTTATTTCCTTCTGGGCAGGGGAGATTAGAGGAGGCTTATCATTAATAGGAAGGGGAGCTGTAGGGAGGCTAGGATTTGGGGGTAAGCTGAGAGGTCCTCCTCTGGGATGTAAATTGCAAGCTTTGCATAGTTGTGTGTTCTCTTTCAATGAAAAGAAAGCTTGGACATAACGTTTCACTCCATTTGCCTTCCCTCTTACAGAAAAGCTCAAGCTGCAGGATAGTATTGTAATTTGTACTTCCCTCAGGTGGCCATTTTTTCCCATCAGAGAGAGAATATTGGGCCCAGTCAATAGTGCAGAAAAAAAATGAGCTGCCTCTTTTTCAGGGTTTGCGGGTCAAATTGGTCCCAATGGCTTAGGATGCATTTCAAGGGTGAGCCTGTTGATGCCTGAGTGTTTCCCATCTGAAAGACAAAACTGCCCACGGTTTTGGTTTGTTTTGTTTCTTCCGCTGCCCAAGAACCCACAACAGTCCCTGGACCCTGCTGATGGGAATAATTGCGCTCACCGACGCAGCAGCAGAAACACTAGTTTTCCTCCTAGACCACAGGAGGACCGAGGAAGGTCGGATTTAGTGGCCCTTACGGACACATGCTCAAAAGCCTGCACCATTGCCTGTCCTCCTAGACCACAAAGAGTACTGAGAAAAATTGGATTTAGCGGCCCTTACCGATGCATTCTCAAAAACCTGTTAGAGTCCTAAGCAGTCTCCTTTTAGTACTGGGACCTTACCTGTGTCCTATAAAGAGGTTATGCCCCAAAAATGAAGAGGAGGACCATACCCTGAGGGAGGGGAGGGATCTCCAGGGTTGGAAGAGTGACACCGTTTGTCCTCACTTATACGAATAGGAAGGACACAATTTCTGAGGCTCCCCATATCCTAGCTTCAGGAATAGCTTTGTTAGGCCTGCTTGTCTGAGGAGGGATCCTAAAATTCCCCCCACGACGGGGCTTCGGGCAAAAATTACGTCTTTCTGATTGGTGAGCCCGGGTGCCTAAAGAAGGTAACAGAGTCCTGAAATTTATACAGGAAATCATTCTTATAGGAGACACTAGAAAAGCACCAGAGACATTCTTATAGGAGAAACTAGAAAAGCACTAGAAGCAAGACTAGCCTCGGGAGGCCGGGCGCAGTGGCTCAAGCCTGTGATCCCAGCACTTTGGGAGGCCGAG
>NW_012108153.1:78623-80857 GCF_000951045.1 Mandrillus leucophaeus | reverse complement strand
TGGGATTTCACCATCTTGGCCAGGCTGGTCTTGAACTCCTGGCCTCATGATCCACCCGCCTTGGCCTCCCAAAGTGCTGGGATTACAGACATGAGCCACTGTGCCTGGCCTTTTTTAAAATTTATCATAGAGATGAGGTCTTGCTGTGTTTCCTAGGCTGGTCTCAAACTCCAAGATCCTCCAGCCTCAGCTTCCCAAAGAGCTGGGATTACAGTCGCGAGCCACTGGACCCAGCCTGTGTTGAATATTAATGCCTTGTTAATTCTTTGCCATCCTCTCCCCACACCATGAGGCCAGGAAGGGGTGGTGGAGTGGAGGGGTGGAGTGTCAAAACCATCCCCATTTTCCAAATGCAGGAACTGGGGCCAGTGAGCTCCTGTGGCCTGGGAGAGGGATATGATTTAGAGCTGCAGCTCTGGAGTTTAATGGGTCCAGGTTCACATCTGGGTTTCCTGGCCCCTTGTTAGTTTCCTGCCGTGGTGGTTTTTTTTTTTTTTCCTTTTTGAGACAGAGTCTCGCTCTGTCACCCAGGCTGGCGTGCAGTGGTGCGATCTCAGCTCACTGCAACCTCCGTCTCTCAGGTTCAAGCGATTCTCCTGCCTCAGCCTCCCGAATAGCTGGGACTACAGGCACGTGCCACCACGCCCGGCTAATTTTTTGTATGTTTAGTAGAGACGGGGTTTCACGGTGTCAGCCAGAATGGTCTTGATCTCCTGACCTTGTGATCTACCCACCTCGGCCTCCCAAAGTGCTGGGAATGCAGGCTTGAGCCACCGTGCCCAGCTGGTGGTTTTTTCCTTTCTCTTGTTCCCCAGTTTGGAGGGGCAGGAAAAGCTTTGGGGTCAAGGTGGCTGCTGGAAAAAGGATGATGTTGAAGAGATGAGCCTATCGTTGGCAGAGGCTGGAAATGAAGAGGGTATAGCTAGAGGAACCCCCTCTCCTGCAGGCTGGTCTCACCACTAGCTCCAGTGACAGTGGGCTCAGAGGAGATCCTCTCAGCCTGCTCAGTACAGGACACAGGCAAATAAGGAACCTGGAGAGGGCAGCCTCCAGCCTCCCTGGCCTGGCAGCTGTAGGACCTACCTCTACAAAGCTAAAAAGTTTGTCACCTATACCCAACCACAGCCCCAGGGAAACCGCCGTGTCCTCAGCACCTGCCAGGAAGGGTGAAGACCGGGAAATCAGAGCTAAGTTTTTTCTTCTAGCACAAGAACCGCCACCTCCTCTCCAAGAGACATCTATAAGGAATATCTGGAGGGAGATACTGGAGCAAAAATAGATCAACAGGCCAGGCGCGGTGGCTTGCACCTGTAATCCCACCACTTTGGGAGGCCAAGGCAGGCAGACCACCTGAGGTCAGAAGTTCGAGACCGGCCTGGCCAAGCCCGTCTCTACTAAAAATACAAAAATTAGCCAGACACAGTGGCAGGTGCCTGTAATCCTAGCAACTTGAGAGGCTGAGGCAGGAGAATCGCTTGAACCCGGAAGGTGGAGGTTGCAGTAAGCCAAGATCGCACCACTGCACTCCAGCCTGGGTGGCAGAGCGAGACTCTATCTCAAAAAAGAAAAAAAAAAAGATTAACAGTAGCTGGGGTTCAGGAAATGGACAGATGCTGTTTTCCTCAAATACATGTCCTAGATATAGGGCATCCAATTATTACTATTTTTATTTCATTTCATATTTATTTATTTGTTTATTAGACAGAGTCTCACTCTGTTGCCTGGGCTGGAGTGCAGTGGTGCCATCTCGGCTCACTACAACCTCCACCTCCTGGATTCAAGCTATTCTCCGGCCTCGGCCTCCCGAGTAGCTGGGGTTATAGGTGCGCACCACTAGTAGGCCCAGCTGATTTTTGTATTTTTGGTAGAAATGAGGTTTCACCACATTGGCCAGGCTGGTCTCCAACTCCCGACCTCAGGTGATCACCCTTGTTGGCCTCCCGAAGTGTCAGTATTACAGGCGTGAGCCAAGGCCCTATTGGTTTTTTTTTTTTTTTTTTTTTTTGAGATCAAGCCTCGCTCTGTCACCCAGGCTGGAGTGCAGTGGCATGATCTCTGCTCACTGCAACCTCCGCCTCCTGAGTTCAAACGATTCTCCTGCCTCTGCCTCCTGAGTAGCTGGGATTACAGGCACCCGCCACTATACCTGGCTAATTTTTGTATTTTTAGTAGAGACGGGGTTTTACCATGTTTGTCAGGTGGGTCTGGAACTCCTGACCTCAGGTGATCCACCC
>NW_012108153.1:74305-78573 GCF_000951045.1 Mandrillus leucophaeus | reverse complement strand
GGCCCTCATCTTATTTTTTTCTTAAACAAAACCCAGATGTAGAATTAGAGCCTTTAGGGCTGGGTGCAGTGGCGCTCACACCTTTAATCCCAGCACTTTGGGAAGCCAAGGCAGGAAGATCCCTTGAGCCTCGGTGTTTGAGACCAGCCTGGACAACAGAGTGAGACCCTACCTCTATGAAAAAAATTTCTTTTTTTTTGAGATGGATTCTTGCTCTGTTGCCCAGGCTGGAGTGCAGTGGTGCAAACTCGGCTTACTTGCAGCCTTGGCCTCCTTGGCTCAAGTGATTCTTCTGCATCAGCCTCCGGAGTAGCTGGGACTACAGACGTGTACAGACGTGCGCCATCACACCCGGGTAATTTTTGTATTTTTTGTAGAGACGGGGTTTCACCATGTTGGCCAGGCTGGTCTCGAACTCCTGACCTCAAGCAATCTGCCCACCTCGGCCTCACAAAGGGCTGGGATTACAGGCACAAGACACTGTGCCTGGCCCTGGGAACATGTTTACATGGACTTTGTTCACTTTTTAAAACAAACTGAGGGTAAGTTACTAGACGTGTGAACTAAAAAAAAAAAAAAAAAAATTGGAAAGAAAAAAAAGAAAACAAACTGAAAACAAAGAACGAAGTGTTCTGAGGTTGCTTTTATTCCAAGAACTCTGTGAGCTCCGCCCAGACACGACTGGTGCCCACTTGTGTCCCCAGGGGACCTACACACAACAGCACCCGCACCAGGAGGGCGTTTTTGACCCACGTGAGCCCTGGTCCCCCAGTCAGTCAATGTGACTGAGTCCGCCACTGAGGCCAGCCTGGCCGGCCTCAAGTAGTCCCTCTGAGTCCCCAGCTCCCCGGCCAGCAAGGAGTGAAGCTCCATGCCCCTTGGTCCACGCCTCCAGAGTCTGAGCATATCCTGTAGCCTCGATCTCAGGAGGCAATGCATGTAGCCCCCCTGCACTCAGAAAGGGGGCTTCTCCAGCCATGGTCTTCTTCTCCGTCCACAAGCTTCCAGATGGCCCCTCCTCGGAGCCCCTGCCCGGGCAGGGACTGGCCACATACTCGGGCAGAGCCAAGAGTCACCGTTCTTCGTGGGCCTGGGACCAGGCCCAATCAGGAGGCTAGGAGGCTGCCTCTGCCGCCGTGGGCTGGATCAACATGGTGGTGGCCTGCAGCGGGTAGTAGCGGCCCCGCCAGGTCTTCCAGAAGATTCCTTTCTTAAGCTCCTGCCGCTGCCGTGGGATGGAGCGGAAGTACTGGCCATTGAGGTTGGAATGGCTGCAGGTGCCAAACCACCAGCCTCCTGCCAGGGTCAGGGGAGAGGAAACATGGTCAGGTCTTTGAGCCACCAATGGGGCTGAAAGGAGATGGGGATAGGGTTGAGGATGAGGCAGGATGGGGACCATGATTGGGCTTGGGACTTGACTTTTTTTTTTTTTTTGAGATTGGGTCTCACTCTGTCACTAGGCTTGAGTGCAGTGGTACAGTCTCAGCTCACTGCAGCCTTGACCTCCTAGGCTCAAGAGATCCTCCCAACTCAGCCTCCCAAGTAGATGGGACCACAGGCTGCACCCTCATGCCCAGCTAGATTTTTGTATTTTTAGTTGAGATGGGATTTCGCCTCGTTGCTCAAGCTGGTCTCCTGAGCTCGAGTGATTCACTCGCTTCAGCCTCCCAAAGTGCTGGGATTACAAGTGTGAGCCACTGTGCCTGACTAATTTTTTTTTTCTTTTTTTTTTTTTGAGACGAAGTCTCACTCTGTTGCCTAGGCTGGAGTGCAGTGGCGTGATCTCGGCTCACTGCAACCTCCACGTCCCAGGTTAAAGCGATTCTCCTGCCTCAGCCTCCCAAGTAGCTGAGACTACAGGCACGTGCCACCATGCCCGGCTAATTTTTGTATTTTTAGTAGAGGGGTTCACTGTGTTGGCCTGGCTGGTCTTGAACTCCTGACCTCGTGATCCGCCTGCCTTGGCTTCCCAAAGTGCTGGGATTACAGGCGTGAGCCACCACACCCAGACAACTTTTGTATTTTTTTTGTAGAGACAGGGTCTCCCTCTATTACCCAGGCTGCTGTCAAACCCCTGGGCTCAAGCGATCCTCCCCCTCTTTGGTCTCCCAAATCCCTGGGATTACAGGCGTGAAGCCACCACACCCAGCCTCAGCCTTTACTCGAGCCCAGTGGTTGAGGCTGCAGTGAGCTATGATCACACCACTGCACTCCATCCTGGGTGACAGAGTGAGACCCTGTTTAAAAAAAAAAAAAAAAAAAAAAAAGATTCCTGTGCAGTGGGCACCATTATAAAGATGCTTGTGGCCGGGCAAGGTGGCTCATGCCCGTAATCCCAACACATTGGGAGGCCAAGGCAGGCAGATCACTTGACGTCAGGAGTTCAGGACCACTCTGGCCAACATGGTGAAACCCCTTCTCTACTAAAAATACAAAACAATTGCCTGGTGGCAGGTGCCTGTAATCCCAGCTACTCAGGAGGCTGAGGCAAGAGAATCACTTGAACCCAGGAGGCAGAGGCTGCAGTGAGCCGAGATCACATCACTTGCACTCCAGCCTGGGTGACAGAGTGGGACTCCGTCTCAAAAAATAAATGAGGCCGGGCGCGGTGGCTCAAGCCTGTAATCCCAGCACTTTGGGAGGCCGAGGCAGGCGGATCACGAGGTCAGAAGATCGAGACCATCCTGGCGAACACGGTGAAACCCCGTCTCTACTAAAAATACAAAAAACTAGCCAGGCGAGGTGGCGGGCGCCTGAAGTCCCAGCTACTCGGGAGGCTGAGGCAGGAGAATGGCGTAAACCTGGGAGGCGGAGCTTGCAGTGAGCTGAGATCCGGCCACTGCACTCCAGCCTGGGCAACAGAGCGACACTCCGTCTCAAAAAAAAAAAAAAAAAAAAAAAAAATGAGTAGGCCGGGCACGGTGGCTCACGTCTGTAATCCCAGCACTTTGGGAGGCCGATGCGGGTGGATCACGAGGTCAGGAGATCGAGACAATCTTGGCTAACACGGTGAAACCCCGTCTCTACTAAAAATACAAAAAAATTAGATGGGCCTGGTGGCGGGCGCCTGTAGTCCCAGCTACTCGGGAGGCTGAGGCAGGAGAATGGAGTGAACCCGGGAGGCGGAGCTTGCAGTGAGCCAAGATCATGCCACTGCACTCCAGCCTGGGTGACACAGTGAGACTCCATCTCAATAAATAAATAAATAAATAAATAAAAGTAAAAGTGGTCAAGACTCTTTTCAGGATGGGAAAACTGAGGCCAGATAGGCTAAGTTAGTGGCCTAATCACACACACGGCATGTAAGGAAGAGGTGGGGGCAGGAAACAGATGCAATTTGGGGTTGAAGGCAGGACAGAGCAGCAGAAAGATAAGGAGGGAAGCTGCTGGCTGGATGTGGCATGGCAGAGCCTGCTCACCAGAGAGGCTCTTGGCGCAGTTCTTGTCCCTACGGAGGTCGTGATCCTGGTCCCAAGTGGAGAAGGGTACGGAGAGGCCGCTAGGTGGGACGGTGGTGGCACCCAACTGGCTGGCCACGGGCTCGGTGAGCTGCAGGCTGTAGGCCGTGTCCTCGCCACCCAGGTGCACAGAGAACTGCAGCGACTCGGCGTTGCCATCCCAGTCCTGCAGCTGCACGGCCAGGCGGCTGTTGCGGTCCCCTGTGATGCTATGCACCTTCTCCAGGCCCAGCCAGAACTCACCTGGAGTGGGAGAGGCCACTCAGTGAGGCAAGGCCACTTCTGAGGGTCCCTCTTCCTCCCCTGCCTCTGTACCCGCTAGAAACACCCACCTTGGGGATCCCCAAACCCCGCCTTGTAGGCTTCCCAGGGCCGGTTGAAGTCCACAGAGCCATCGTGGCGCCTCTGAATTACTGTCCAGCCTCCATCTGCCCAGAAAGGTACAAGGTCACCAGGAAGTCCCTCCTCACAGAGGACCCCGCTCCGTCATCTGGCTCCCAAGCACCAAACCCCCTCCAAACCCAGGAAGCCAGCAGCTCCCTCACTCATCCCTGGAGGACTCGAGGAGGGTGGGTCAGAGGAAGGAATATTATGGGCTGGCCTTGGGAAGATCTTTGTCCCAAGAACCCAGCAGGGACTGAGTGTGGGAAGGAGTGGGCAGTGGAAATCTGCAAAGCCTCTCTGGGCCAGCTGAACTGGGTCTTCCCCTGCAGTTCTCAACCACAAAACCCCGTGTTGTAATCTCTTGTAATGGAAAGGATTTCTTCTCAATGGGAAAAAAAGCTGCTTTTTTTTTTTTTTTTTTTTTAA
>NW_012108153.1:68919-74229 GCF_000951045.1 Mandrillus leucophaeus | reverse complement strand
TGTAATGGAAAGGATTTCTTCTCAATGGGAAAAAATTTTTTTTTTTTTTTTAAGAGATGGAGTCTCACTCTATTATTGCCCAGGCTGGATCGCAGTGCCACAATCTCAGCTCACTGCAACCTCTGCCTTCAGGGCTCAAGTGATTCTTGTGTTTCAGCCCCACAAGCAGCTGGAATCACAGGGACCTGCCACCAGGCCCGGCTAATGTTTTGGATGTTGGTAGAAACGGTGTTTCACCATGTTGACCAGTCTGGTCTTGAACTCCTGACCTCAAGTGATTTGCCCGCCTCAGCCTCCCAAAGTGCTGGGATTATAGGTGTAAGTCACCGTGCACTGTGCTCAGCCATTTTTTTTTTTTTTTTTAAGAAACGAGGTTTTGTTGTGTTGCCCAGGTTGGAGTGCGGTGGCTATTCACAAGTGTGATCACAGCTCACTGCAGCCTTTAACTCCTGGGCTCAAGCAACCCTCCTGCCTTGGCCTCCTGAGTAGCTGGGACTACAGGCGTGTGCCACCATGCCCAGCAACGGCTGAATTTTTTTATTTTATTTTCTCTCTTTTTAATTTTTTTGGTGGGGGGACGGAGTCTCGATCTGTCGCCTAGGCTGGAGTGTGGTGGCGTGATCTCGGCTCACTGCAACCTCCGCCTCCCTGGTTCAAGTGATTCTCCTGCCTTGGCTTCCTGAGTAGCTGGGATTACAGGCACATGCCACCGTGCCTGGTTAATTTTTGTATTTTTAGTGGAGACGGGGTTTCACCATGTTGGTCAGGCTGGTCTCGAACTCCTGACCTTGTGATATGGCCGCCTCAGCCTCCCAAAGTGCTGGGATTACAGGTATGAGCCACTGCGCCTGGCCTTTTTACTTTCACAAAATTTTTTGTAAAGATGAGCTCCCGCTATGTTGTCCAGGCTGGTCTCAAGCTTCTGGACTCAAGTCATCCTCCCGCCTCGGCCTCCCAAAGTGGGATTACAGGTGTGAGCCACTACATCCAGACAAGGGCTGCACTTTAAAGAAAAGAGGCTGGGCGCAGTGGCTAATGCCTGTAATCCCAGCATTTTGGGAGGCCGAGGTTGGCAAATCATCTGAGGTCAGGAGTTTGAGACCACCCAGACCAACATGGTGAAACCCCGTATCTACTAAACATACAAAAATTAGCTGGGTGTGGTTGCTGGCACCTGTAGTCTCAGCTACTGGGGAGGCTGAGGCAGGAGAATCTCTTAAGCCCAAGAGGCAGAGGAGCTGAGATCGTGCCATTGCACTCCAGCCTGGGCAACAAGAGTGAAACTCCGTCTCAAAAAAAAAAAAAGACCAGCCTGGGCAACATAGCAAGATCCTGCCTATAATTATTATTATTTTTTTCAATTTAAAGAAAGACAACAGGGCCTATGGGGAGACGGGCCCCTGGTGGGTTAGCACACCCTACCTGAGGTCATCTTGCAGTTCACCAAAAATGGCGGAGACCCCTGAGGCTGGATCTCAAATAGTCCACTCTGCCTCTCCCCATCTTCAAACAGCTCCTGGCAATCCCTGGGCAGCCCTGCAGGGAGATAAAGTGGAGAGTTGAAACAGGAGAGCAGCCCCTGGGGTTCTCAGGAGCCAGGCATGTCTGGGGTCTGAGCTGTGGATGACCAGGGAAGTAAAAGGCAAATCTGATCTCATGACCACCCCTCTGCCATCTGCCTAACCTCTTCCATGGCTCCCTGTGTCCTTCCTCAGCATGGTCCACAAGGCACCTGGAGGACCAGCCCCTGTGCCCATCTTCCTCCTGCCATGCTGTACCCACACCCTCTCTGGCACACAGGCCTTCTTCCCACCCTTGTACCACACACCCTCCTGCCATAGGGACTTTGCACATGCTGTTCCCCCTGCCTGGGACTCTCTCTCTTTTTTTTTTTTTTTGAGATGGAGTCTCGCTCTGTCACCAGTCTGGAGTGAAGTGGCATGATCTTGGCTCACTGCAACCTCCGCCTCCTGGGTCCAAGTGATTCTCCTGCCTCAGCCTCCGGAGCAGCTGGGACTACAGGCACGTGCCACCACCACCACGTCCGACTAATTTTTGTATGATTAGTAGAGATGGGGGTTTCACCATGTTGGCCAGGCTGGTCTCTATCTCCCGACCTTGTGATTCGCCAGCCTCAGACTCCCAAAGTGCTGGGATTACAGGTGTGAACCACTGCGCCCGGCGGGACTCTTTCCTTACTTCTCTCTCTGGTTCCCAGCTTCTGGAAGGATACCTTGCCTTGCCTTGCCTCACTCCCAGACCTGGCCAGACCTCCCCAAATGGGAATTGAGGAAGGACTTCCACTTCTGAACACTGGGGTCATCTAGTGGTCTCTCCTCTGATTGCATGGAGGCTCCATGAGGCTGGGGACAAGGAGCAGCTCTGCCCACAGCCTGGCACCAGCATCCACGCAGGCCCCAGCGCATAGCAGCTGCTCAGTAAAGACTTGATGAATGGGCCGGGCGCAGTGGCTCATGCCTGTAATCCCAGCACTTTGGGAGGTGGGTGGATCGGTCAGGAGTTCGAGACCAGCCTGGTCAACATGGCCAAACCCCATCTCTAGTAAAACATACAAAAATTAGCTGGGTGTGATGGTGGACGCCTGTAATCCCAGCTCCTTGGGAGGTTGAGGCAGGAGAATCGCTTGAACCTGGGAGGCGGAGGTTGCAGTGAACTGAGATCAAGCCATTGCACTCCATCCTGAGTGACAGAGTGAGCCTCTGTCTCAACAAAAAAAAAGACTCGGTGAATGAATAAAAATTAGCTGGGCGTGGTAGTGGTAGGTGCCTGTAATCCCAGCTACTTGGGAGGCTGAGGCAGGAGAATCACCTGAACCCAGGGGGAGGCCGAGGTTGCAGTGAGCTGAGATTGCGTCACTGCACTCCAGCCTGGGCAACAGAGCGAGACTCTGTCTCAAAAAACAAACAAAAAAGACTTGATAAATGAATGAATGAATGAGGCAGCAGGTCCAGAGCAAGGAGGAAGAACTGTGTTGACCAGGAGCATCTCAGAGGCTCTGCCTGGGGATCCCAGCTCCTAGAGGAAGAGGAGGCAGGGTTGAGGAGAGAAAGAGGGAGGGAGGAGGGGAGGATGGCCTTGAGCACGTCTGGAGGCTCAGAGGCTCCAGATTGGAAGGAACCGCCCCCCAGCCCAGCTGGAAAAGTAGGGGAAAGGTCGAAATGAGTCTGCATGGTGGGGGTGGGGGCGGGCCCAGTGTGACGAGGAAGACGCTTTCCGGCCCCTCAGGCATCTCCCCTTTCCCCTACTTTCCTCCTATCCAGTAAGGATGGGCACGTGGCCAAATCACCAGTGTGGCTTCCATGAATGCCAGCTGTTTGCCTTCCCAGCTCTGAACTTTCTCCTACTTGGCAGGCCTGAGCCAAGAGTCTGGGAGTCCCGAACCCACAGAACCCCTGCCCCCTTCCACTGCATTTCCCAGCCAGAACTTGTGCCTTCCCCCGTCACCCTCCAGAAGCCCCTCATCCTGGGACGGTGGCTTTGGGAGGGTGGACAGGACCCTGACCACGCTGAGGTGCCAGCCTGGCAGGGTTGGGGGTGGGCAGCACGAGGTGGGGAAGGAGCAGGAGCTTGGAGAGGAGAGAACCCTCAGGTCTGCAGTGCTAGAAGCCTGCCACCGACCCTAGCGTGTGAGAGGGGGATCCAAACTTTCACCCAGTTGGCTGTGGACAGCCACAGATGCAGGGAAGGAGGAGGACCACAGGGAAACTGTGTGGGGCCGCGAGAACCGCGAGTCTGCGTCGGACACACGTGGACATGCTGTGGTTCGAGATGAACGGAGATTTGGGAGTAAAGCACCTACAACTTGTGGTGGCAGCAAAAGCCCACTTTCTGCTGCAGGGAGGGGTCTGGCGGGGGCGGGGAGAGAGGAGGAGAACAAGAGAGGGAGGAGGAAGAGGGGTCAGGGACCTGGAGCATTAGATTTGTAAGATGCAAGAGTGTGTGTGTTTCTGGCCTGGGAGCTGGGGGTTCCCAACCCTAATTCCCACATACCCCAAGATGCCATGGAGGGCCCAAATCTATGAACACTCCTACCTAGCACCCCCTGTTCCATGACACCCTCCCCTAGAAGTTTCTAACCTTCAGGATGGCACCCCAAACCCCATTTCTACCTTCTCCAGCACCCCTGCAGCTCAAGTCCCTCAAGATCTCTCTTTCTCCACCTCTGTTCCAATCAGTGACCAGCAAGGCTTCAGGGACAGCCCACTGGCTTGCAGGGGAGAAGGGTTGGGTGGCCTGGCTGGGTCAGGTCAGGGCCAGGGAAGGAGGTGCTCCCATCAGCTCTGACTGGGAGACTGGTGAGCCCACAGGGAATCCAGGCCAGGACATCTTCTCCTTAAGGTGGACCTGACAAGGAGAGGACCAGCAATGGCAAGTGGCAGGATGGGGGTGGCCACTGGAGGGCATCGAGGGCCAGACACTCACGGTGCAGGCGGCTGGCATTGTGAGCCAGGTCAACTGGCTGGGCCATCTCGGGCAGCCTCTTTCTTCGGGCAGGCTTGGCCACCTCATGGTCTAGGTGCTTGGGGTCCAGGAGGCCAACCTAGGATGGAATGGGAGGAGGGTATCAGGCCTTGCCTGGCCCCACGTCCCCACCCACAGGTCCTGTGCTCACCACCACCCTCCCCACCTGGGGTCCCAGCTATCAGAGGGACCTTTTCTCCCTTGACCCTAGGGTTACCTGGCTTTGCAGACGCTGAATTCGCAGGTGCTGCTTCTCCAGGTGCCGCTGCTGCTGGGCCACCTTGTGGAAGAGTTGCTGGATCCTGCTGTTCTGAGCCTTGAGTTGTGTCTGGGGAGGGGTGAAAACCTTGGTGAGGACCCAGCTTGCCTTCCCCAACTTCTTCATTCATCCACTCATCCATCCTTCCAAATCTCCATCCGCTGAGGCCAGGCAAGGGAGTCTACCTTTTTTTTTCCCCAAAGGCAGGGTCTCATTCTGTCACCCAGGCTGGACTGCAGTGGTGCTGTCACAGCTCACTACAGCCTCCAACTCCTGGGGTCAAGTGATCCTCCTGTTTCAGCCTCCCGAGTAGCTGGGACTACAGTCGTGCAGCTCTATGCCCGCCTTATTTTTTATTTTTTCAGACAGACTTTCTCTCTGTCACCCAGGTTGGAGGGCAGTGGCACAATCTTGGCTCACTGCAACCTCTGCCTCTCAGATTCAAGTGATTCTTGTGCCTCAGCCTCCCAAGTAGCTGAGATTACAGGTGCCTGCCACCACGCCTGGCTAATTTTTGTATTTATATTTGTATTTTATTTTATTTATTATTATTATTTGAGACTGAGTCT
>NW_012108153.1:67090-68469 GCF_000951045.1 Mandrillus leucophaeus | reverse complement strand
GCCTCCCGGGTTCAAGAGATTTTTCTGCCTCAGCCTCCCAGGTAGCTGGGATTACAGGCATGCGCCATCATGCCTGGCTAATTTTTTGTATTTTTAGTAGAGATGAGGTTTCTCCACGGTGGCCAGGCTAGTCTCAACAGCAGTTGGAGGCTCCGTGAGCCACCGCGCCCAGTCATTTTTTAATTTAATTTATTTATTTATTCACTTTTTTGTGAAGAGACGGGGGTCTCACTATTTTGCTTTAGGTGGTCTTGAACTCCTAGCCTTGAGCGAACCTCCCTCCTCGGCTTCCTAAAAGTGAGCCCATCCCTTGAGGCAGGGGAATCACAGGGAGCCACGGTTGTGCACCCTGCCCCCATTCCTGTCTATACCCTTCCAAGCAAGGAGAGCCAGTAGGGGCGCGGAGAACCAGCCCCGGGGGCACGTACCTGCAGGCTGTGAAGGACCTCAGGGTCCACCCGGCTCTCAGGGGCTAACGGGAGGGCGGTGGACCCCTCGGTTCCCTGGCAGGCAGACCCGCAAGCGCTCAGGCGCCGCTCCAGCGCGTTCAGCTGACTGCGGGTGCGCTCCGCGTGTTCGCGCAGCCCCTGGCCTAGCTGCAGGAGTCCGTGCGCCAGGACATTCATCTCGTCCCAGGACGCAAAGCGCGGAGACTTGGACTGCACCGGGCCGCCCTGAGCTCTCAGCAGCACGGCGGTGGCGACGCAGAGCATCAGGGCTGCTCCGGCCGTCGGAGCACCGCGCATCCTCTCACGTAGCCTGGGAGCGGGGATGCGGGGACGCTGGAGTTCGAGGTGCGAGGGTTGGAGACGCGGAGGACCAAGGGGATACTCGCTTGGTTGCAGAAGCCGCTGGAAAGAATCGGATCACAAGAGTGGATCTGCTTAGCTCTGTTTCTCCCCGCTGCGCCCGAGGACGGTGTTTATAAGCTGGGTGTGGAGTGGGCGGACGAGCCTTGGAGGCGGGGTGCGGGGAGTGGCGGGGGCAGGGCCTGTGGCCGGGGGAGGGGTCCTGTCCTCCGGAGGCGTGGTAGTCTGCGGGCTGGGGGATGCCCTGGGGGTGCAAAACTCTGGCTCTCCCGCCCCCGCTCCAGGCTTAGGCAGGCCTTCTGCGAACCGTAGGAGAGGTGACTCTTCTTTGCCCCACGGTGCCCGTCTCTAGGCTGTGAAATTCCAAGCCCCCTATTCCGCCCCTGCCTTGCCCAGTGGCGGAGAGGGCGCACACTTTAGCTGAGACTGGAAGGCAGAAGCAGGGGTAGAGGGCCGGGCGCGGTGGCTCACCCCTGTAAATCCCAACACTTTGGGAGGCCAAGGTGGGCGGATCATCTGAGGTCAAGACTTCCAGACCAGCCTGGCCAACGTGGTGAAACCTAGTCTCTA
>NW_012108153.1:65519-67040 GCF_000951045.1 Mandrillus leucophaeus | reverse complement strand
TCCTGCCTCAGCCTCCCGAGTAGCTGGGACTACAGGCGCCCGCCACCACGCCCGGCTAATTTCTTGTATTTTTAGTAGAGATGGAGTTTCACCATGTTATCCAGGATGGTCTCGATCTCCTGACCTCGCGATCCACCCGCCTCGGCCTCCCAAAGTGCTGGGATTACAGGCGTGAGCCACCACGCCCAGCCTGAGAATCTCTTGAACCCGGGAGGCAGAGGTTGCAGTGAGCCAAGATTGTGCCATTGTACTCCAGCCTGGGTGACAAGAGCGAAACTCCGTCTCAAAATAAATGAATAAATATACAAATAAATAAATAAATAATTAGCCAGGTGTGGTGGTGCCTACCTGTACTCCCACACCTACTCGAGGAGGTTGATGCAAAAGGACAACTTAAGCCCAGGAGTTGGAAGCTGCAGTGAGCTGTGATCGTACCACTGCACTCCAGTTTGGCCATCAGAGTGAGATTCTTGTCTCCAAAAAAAAAAAGAGGCCAGGTACAGTGGCTCAGGCCTGTAATCCCAGCTCCTCAGGAGGCTGAGGGAGGAGAATCACTTGAACCTGGAAGGCAGAGGTGGCAGTGAGCTGAGACTGCGCCATTGAACTCCAGCCTGGGTGACAGGGCAAGACTCCATCTCAAACAAACAAACAAAACAAGAAACAAAACAACAACAACATACACACACACGTATACGTAATACATAAGTGCATAGATAGATAAAATACACTCGCATAGAGACGTATGCATATATATTTATATAATACACTCATGGAGGGTGAGATAATACACACTTTTTTGTACATCTTCTTTTTCTGACCCACTTAAGAATATATTGCACACATAATGTGTGCCTTTTGCCCTTTACTAAGAAAAAAAAAAAAAGTGTTTATATAACTGTAGTACAGCTAACAATTTCAGGAAATCTGACCCTGACATAGTACTGTTATCTAATCTATGGTCCATATTCCAGTTTCATCAATTGTGTCAAGCATGACCTAAACCGCTGTGGTTTGTGTTTCTGTTTGTTTTGTTTTGGAGACAGGGTCTCACTCTGTCATTCAGGCTGGAGTGCAGCGGTGTGATTATAACTCACTGCAGCCTCCAACTCCTGGGCTCAAGTGATCCTCCTGCCTTAGCCTCCTGAGCAGCTGGGACTACAGGCACATGCCACCACATCAGGCTAATTTTGGTATTTTTTTGTAGAGACAGGGTTTTGTTACATTACCCAGGCTGGTCTCGAACTTGAGCTCCTAAACTCGCGCAGTCCTCTGACTCCGGCATCCCAAAGAGCTGGGATTACAGGCATGAGCCACTGTGCCTGGAAATAGCTGATTTTGTTTTGTTTTGTTTTGTTTTGTTTTGAGACGGAGTCTCGCTCTGTTGCCCGGGCTGGAGTGCAGTGGCCGGATCTCAGCTCACTGCGAGCTCCGCCTCCCGGGTTCACGCCATTCTCCTGCCTCAGCCTCCCGAGCAGCTGGGACTACAGGCGCCCGCCACCTCGCCCGGCTAGTTTTTTGTAT
>NW_012108153.1:62517-65174 GCF_000951045.1 Mandrillus leucophaeus | reverse complement strand
AAAGAAAAGAAAAGAAAAAAAGCTGAGTTCAGTGGAGTGGGCGGGAAGCCCGAAACTCACCAAAAGTCCTCGCCTTCCGGAGGCTTCGTGAGACCTCCATCCCAAGACCAGGAGAGACTTCTCTGGGCTGGCATGTTCCTTTCCGTGAAAGAATTCGTCATCGCAGCTGTGTTTATGAGATTCCTTGACTTCCATTTCTCCCCTGAATCTGAAATGATGAGTGCCTTAGCGGCAGACTTGAATCAGGGCCTCACCCCCATGGCTTACCCTCTATGGCCAGGGTCTTCAGTGTCTTGATCTTTGCCTGTAATAAAGCAGGAACTTAGAGAACAGAAAGAGGAGACACAAGGAAAGGAGGAAGCCAGGGCGGTGGCCCATGCCTGTGGTCCCAGCTACTTGGGAGGCTGAGGCGGGAGGCTCACTTGAGCCCAGGAGGCAGAGGCTGCAATGAGCCACAATGGTGCCACTGCACTCCAGCCTGGGCAACAGAGTGAGATCCTGTCTCTAAAAAAGCAATAAAATAAAAGTTTGTGGCCAGATGCGGTGGCTCACACCTGTAATCCCAGCACTTTGGGAGGCCGAGGCAATCGGATCACCTGAGGTCAGGAGTTTGAGACCAGTCTGGCCAACATGGTGAAACCCCGTCTCTACTAAAAATAAAAAATTAGCCAGGTGTGATGGCACGTGCTTATAGCTACTCGGGAGACTGTGTCAGGAGAATCGCTTGAACTCAGGAGGCGGAGGTTGCAGTGAGCTGAGATTGCGCCACAGCGCTCCAGCCTGGGTGACAGAGTGAGACTCCGTGTCACAAAAAAAAAAAGTTTGAGACCTGGAAGACCTTCCTCTTTCTCTCCCTCATTCATTCATTCACTCACGCACTGAGTGAAAGTGCGGCTGCCCTCTCAGCCTAGCCCCTGTATGTTTGAAGTTCCCAGGCAGGTAGAGATACCGCAACACTCTGAGCCTGGGGTAGGGATAGAGTTGGGACAAAGGAAGTACTGAGTGAGGCTAAAGGGCTGGACCACATTCATTCCACAAGGCTAAGTATGCATTCAAACTTGCACCGATCTCCTCTGCCTCTTCCCTACCAGTTCCCCTATATCCTGTCAAGAAGGGGAGGCTGGCACAGAAAACCAGCCTGCCAGGAAGAACCCAGGGCAGGTTGGCTCAGAGCACTGGCAAGGAGAAGGGCATTGACTCAGCAGGGCTCCGAGCCAGCTCATTCTCTGGAATCTGAAACTGCACACCCAAGGGCTGACGTGCAGGCTGCCACTCATACACTTGGCCCTGTCAGCTGGGCCAGATGCCAGGACAGCATATCCCTCCCAGCAGCAGTGGACGGGAAAGGGCGGGGGGAAAACCCCAGTGAGGAGTAGGTTCAGATGGTCACCGTCTGGCCTGTCCAGCCCCAAGCCCCCCAGCCTCTCTCTGAGTAAGGGCATAGCTATCCCAGGCTATCCCAGAATGCAAGCTCCTCCTCTTCCCCAGCTTCTTAAACTGAGAGAACTGATCAATTACTTTCCCAACCCAATGACCTTTTCATGATCTGATTTTCAGGGACTTCTTTGGAGCCATGTGCCCCACAGCACAAAACACATCACAGACCCAGGGTCTTAAGGGCACCTGCTGCGAGCAGTCTACAAAAGAGTCTATCCTGTAGCCTTGAGTTGGCTCCAGATTTTATTCTAAAAACTGCTCTTTATTTTTTATTTTATTTATTTATTTTTTTGAGATGGAGTTTCCCTCTTGTCACCCAGGCTGGAGTGCAATGGCGCAATCTCCGCTCACTGCAACTTCCACCTCCTGGGTTCAAGCGATTCTCCAGCCTAGTGTCCCGAGTAGCTGCGACTACAGGTGTGCACCACCATGCCTGGCTAATTTTTTTGTATTTTTACTACAAACGGTGTTTCACTGTGTCGGCTATGCTGGTCTCAAATTCCTGACCTCAGGTGATCCACCTACCTTGGCCTCCCAATGTGCTGGGATTACAGGTGTGAGCCGCTGTGCCTGGCCTGGCCTGGCCTTTTTTTTTTTTTAGACAGAGGCTCACTGTCACCCAGGCTGGAGTGCAGTGGTGCAATCTCGGGTCATTGCAACCTCTGCCTTCCAGGATCAAGTGATTCTCGTGCTTCAGCCTCCCAAGTAGCTGGGACTACAGGCACCTACCACCACACCAGCTAATTTTTTGTATTTCAGTAGAGGGGGTGGGGTTTCACCATGTTGCCCAGGCTGGTCTCAAACTCCTAAGCTTAGGCTATCCACCACCTCAGCCTCTCAAAGTGCTAGGATTACAGGCATGAGCCACCATGCCCGGCCCTATTTTATGGTTTTTTTTGAGATGGCTTTCACTCACCCAGGCTGGAGTGCAGTGTCACGATCACAGCTCACCACAACCTCAACCTCCCAGGCTCAAGTGATCCTCCCACCTCAGCCTCCCAAGTAGCTGGGACTAAAGGCATGTGCCACTAGACCTGCCTAATTTCTGTAGATTTTGTAGAGACAGGATTTTGCCATGTTGCCCAGGCTGGTCTCGAACTCCTGAGCTCAAGGGATTCGCTCGCCTTGGCCTTCCAAAGTGCTGGGATTACAGGTATGAGTCACTGTGCCTGACCAAAAACTGAGCTTTAGAATGTGGCCTTTGGCCGGGCACGGTGGCT
>NW_012108153.1:60222-60738 GCF_000951045.1 Mandrillus leucophaeus | reverse complement strand
AAAAAAAAAAAAAAAAAAAAGCAATAGCTAGGTGTGGTGGCACATTCCTTTAGTACCAGCTACTTGGGAGGCTGAGGCGGGAGGATCGTTTGAACCTGGGAAGTCAAGGCTCAAAGCTACAGTGAGCCAAGATTGCACCCCTGCACTCTAGCCTAGGCAACAGAGCAAGACCTTGTATCCAAAAAATAAACACACATAGAGACATAAAATATAAATATATACAATACACACAGAAAGACATACATATGCAATACATATAAACATATATATACATATATGGAGAAAGCCACATTTACATACAGAGAGACACATATATACAACATACACGAACAGGCTGGGCAGGGTGGCTCACACCTGTATTCCTGACACTTTGGGAGACTGAGGTAGAAGGATTACTTAAAGCCAGGCATTTCAGACCAGCCTGGGTAACAAAGTGAGACCCCGTCCCTACAAAAAATAAAAAATTAGGGCTGGGCGCGGCGGCTCATGCCTGTAATCCCAGCACTTTGGGAGGCC
>NW_012108153.1:58653-59731 GCF_000951045.1 Mandrillus leucophaeus | reverse complement strand
GGGAGGCTGAGGCAGGAGAATGGCGTAAACCCAGGAGGCGGAGCTTGCAGTGAGCTGAGATCCGGCCACTGCACTCCAGCCGGGGTGACAGAGCCAGACTCCGTCCCCCCCCAAAAAAAATAAAAAATAGAATGTGGCCTTTAACCCAGCAAAGACAAGGTCATCCTGATCAATTGTTCTTTCAGTATACTATACACATACTGTGCTGGGGCGATCACGGTGGGCAAGACTAGGTCTCCAATCCCAACGTGTGGGCTCCTTTGGCCAACATAGTTAAAAATTGTTAAAATGATCAATTTTATATTATGTGTATTTCTTTTTTTCTTTTTCTTTCGTTTGTTTTTGTTTTTGTTTTTTTGAGACGGAGTCTCACTCTGTCGCCAAGGCTGGAGTGCAGTGTCGAAATCTCTGCTCACTGCAACCTCCACCTCCTGGGTTCAAATAATTCTCCTGCCTCAGCCTCCCGAGTAGCTGGGATTACAGGTGCCCACCACCACCTGGCTAATTTTTGTATTTTAGTAGAGTCGGGGTTTTGCCATGTTGTCCAGGCTGCTCTCGAACTCCTGACCTCAGGTGATCCACCCACCTTGGCCTCCCAAAGTGCTGGGATTACAGGTATGAGCCATCGTGCCTGGTCTGTTATGTGCATTTCACTACAGATGTAGATGCCATTAAGCTGGGCATGGTGGTTCATGCTTGTAATCCCAGTACTTTGGGAGGCCAAGGTAGGAGGGCTGCTTGAGCCCAGGAGTTCAAGATTAGGTAACGTGGCAAGACCCTGTCTGTACAAAAAATTTTAAAAATTAGCTGGGGCCAGACTGGGCGCAGTGGCTCACTCCTGTAGTCCCAGCACTCTGGGAGGCCGAAGTGGGCGGATCATGAGGTCAGAAGTTCGAGACCAGCCTGACCAACATGGTGAAACCTCATCTCTACTAAAAATGTAAAAATTAGCCAGGCGTGGAGGCACACGCCTGTAATCCCAGTTACTCTGGAGGCTGGGGCAGGAGAATCGCTTAAACCCGGGAGGCAGAGGATAGCGTCACTGCACTCCAGCCTGGGCGACAGGGCAATACTCCAT
>NW_012108153.1:49393-52508 GCF_000951045.1 Mandrillus leucophaeus | reverse complement strand
AGCTCACCACAACCTCAGCCTCCTGGGTTCAAGCGATTCTCCTGCCTCAGCCTCCTGAGTAGCTGTGAATACAGGCACACACCACCATGCCCAGCTAATTGCGTATTTTTAGTAGAAACAGGGTTTCACTATGTTGGTCAGGCTGGTCTCGAACTCTGACCTCATGATCCGCCTGGATACACTGTAAAGTGCTAGGATTACAGGCATGAGCCACCACACATAGCATCACAGCCATGTTTTTTAATGAGCAGGACCCCATCCAGAATCATCCACTGCATTTCATTGTCATGTCCCTTTGGTCCTTTTTTTGTTTTTTTCTGAGACAAGGTCATTGTTATCTTGCCCAGGCTGTTCTCAAACCTCCTGGGCTCAAGCAGTCTTCCTGCCTCAGCCTACTGAGTAACTGGGAATACAGGTGCATTCCCTATACCTGGCAGGGCCCTGATATTTTTTGAAACATGGTTTCGCTTTGTCACCAAGGCTGGAATGCAGTGGTGAGATCACAGCTCACTGCAGCCTTAACCTCCTGGGCTCAAGTGATCCTCCTGTCTCAACCTCCTAAGTAGCTGGGACAACAGGCATAAGCCACTATGCCTGGCCAAACACTGATATTTTTGAGTTATTTGTAGCACGTCCTCCACTTTGCATTTGTCTGATGCTGATGTTTCTTTCCCATAAGGTGCCTGTTAGGTATTTTTGGCAGTGATACTGTGTTCTTCTCAGTGTATGATATCAGGAGGCACATGATATCTGTTTGCTCATTGGCACCATGAATGGTGATCATTTTAACTACATAAGTTGAATCCTAGATGATCAATGCTGTAATGGGGTAAGCACACAGGCCTGGAAGAGCATAGAAAAGACGTCAATCCCATCAGGTAAGGATTCCTGGAGCAGGGGTCCTAAGACTGAGAGATGCTTGACAAAGTCCTAGACAAAGTGTACAGAAAATAGATGACTCAGGTTCAAGGAAGCGCATGAAAAATTCTTTCTGGTTTGAGACATGCAGGATTCTTCTCAGACAAGCCCACAAAGTTGTTAGGACTATGTAATAGCACATTGTGTCCAGTGACTGGCCTCTACCACCCCCAGAAGCTAACCACAGTGTTTCCTGCCACACTGTACTCACATCCAGGTCACCAAGAAAGGTCAACCCAAGAGCAGGACCTCAAACACTCAGGACAGAAAGGATGACTCAGAATCTGGGCTGGTGCTCAGAAGGGAGTGGGGTTGCCTTTCTTCCCTCCTCCATTAGCCTTTCCCCATAGTTCCTTCCAGTCTGGGAACTTGTACATTGCAGAGCAAACAGCTGTGAAGTCACTAAGGAAATAATAACTGTAGCAGTGTACATTTATTTAGCACCACCTTTACACCATCAGACACTTGCGTAATCCATTTTATCTCAACCTCAAGTTGGCCCCAGAAAGGAGATAAATTGAGCTTCTGAGACCTTCAGGAATTTGGACAAGTCACGCAGCTCAGAAGGGTCAAGATTTGAATCTAGGCCAGGCGTGGTGGCTCATGTCTGTAATTCCAGCAATTTGGGAGGCTGAGGTGGGCAGATTACCTGAGATCAGGAGTTTGAGACCAGCCAGGCCAACCTGGTGAAACCTTGTCTCTACTAAAAATATAAAATATTAGCTGGGTGTTGTGGTGAGCACTACCTCCTAGCTACCTGGGAGGCTGAGGCAGGAGAATCGCTCTAATCTAGGAGTCAGAGGCTGCAATGAGCCAAGGTGGCACAACTGCACTCTAGCCTGGGCAACAGAGCCAGACTCCATCTCAAAAAAGAAAAAAAAAAAAAAAAAAAGATTTGAACCTAGTTCTCTTTAGTTCCAAACCTTTGAATCTCTCTCTCTCTTTTAAGACGGTGGTAGGGGAAGGCACGTGTGGTGGTGGTGGGATGTCTGGAGATCCAAGGCTGGATTGGAACTACTGGGCCCAAGAAATCCTCCCATCTCAGCCTGCTCACTAGCTGGAATTACAGGTGCCCAAAACTGTGCCCTCTTTTATTTTATTTTATTTTTTATTTATTTATTTATTTTTTTGAGACAGAGTCTCATTCTGTCGCCCCTGCTGGAGTGCAGTGGTGCGATCTTGGCTCACTGCCAGCTCTGCCTCCCGGGTTCACGCTATTCTTCTGCCTCAGCCTCCCAAGTAGCTGGGACTACAGGTGCCCACCACCACACCCGGCTAATTTTTTGTATTTTTAATAGAGACGGGGTTTCACCGTGTTAGCCAAGATGGTCTTGATCTCCTGACCTCGTGATCTGCCCGCCTTGGCCTCCCAAAGTACTGGGATTACAGTCGTGAGCCACCTCACCCAGCCAATGTTTTAAAGCTTGTCATTGTTTTGTAATTTACGATTTATTTATTTATTTTATTTTTTATTTATTTATTTTTTTGAGACAGCGTCTTTCTCTGTCACCCAGGCTGGAGTGCAGTGGGGCGATCTCAGCTTACTGCTACCTCTGCCTCCCGGCTTCAAGGGATTCTTATGCCTCAGCCGCCTGAGTAGCTGGGATTACAGGTGCTGGCCACCATGCCCAGCTAATTTTTGTATTTTTGGTAGATACAAGGTTTCACTACGTTGATCTTGAACTCCTGACCTCCGGTGATCCACCCGCCTCGGCCTTCCAAAGTGTTGGGATTATAGGCGGGAGCCATCGCGCCCGGCCTATTTTTATTTTTGAGAAATTATTTTTGCAACAATAAGAAAAAGCTAGAGATAGATTCCCCCCGCCGCCCTGAAAATTCCTTCTCTATATATACCGGGTTTGACAATGGCGGACCCCGGGGGGTTACCCTAGATAGCATCGCCCTCTGGTGGCGAAACCGAGAGCAGCCGTTCAGGCCGCTCTGACGAGTTCCTTTCCCGCTGATCCCAGGCTCGGGAGAGGAAGCTCCGGAGAGGAAGCTCAAAGCCGCTGTTGGCGGCTCGTGAAGACTGAGTAAGTCAAGGGGGAAGTGGAGATGATAACGATGATGATGATTTTTGAGACAGAGACTCGCTCTGTCGCCCAGGCTGGAGTACAGTGGCACGACCTCTGCTCACTGCAACCTACACCTCCCGGGTTCAAGAGATTCTCCTGCCTCGGCCTCCCAAGTAGCTGGG
>NW_012108153.1:37933-44963 GCF_000951045.1 Mandrillus leucophaeus | reverse complement strand
ATTTTTAGTAGAGATGGGGTTTCACCATGTTGGCCAGGCTGGTCTTGAACTCCTGACCTCAGGTGATCCACCCGCCTCAGCCTTCTAAAGTGCTGGGATTACAGGCATGAGCCACCGCCCCTGGCCACTCTCTGCATTTTTAAGCATGTGCAGCAAAAATTCAGCACTTTTTCTGGGCCACTGACTTTGTGTCCAGCCCCACTGCTTGGCCTGGGCACACCTGCCAACTCCACGTTGGAATGGTACACACTGTTTCTACAAAGTGACGTCTTTCAGCTACTTCGTGGCTTTTTGTATATACATACCCTTGATGGCCTGGGCAGTTTCATGAGTGTTCTCAAAGTGGACACAAAGATTTGAACCTCTTGATTTGCATGATTTTTTGGGGTTCTCTGGGTCAAGTGAATAGCGAACCATTTTCCCAGATCACCTCAGGCCACTTAGGGAAAGAGTGTGCATTTGTTTTATGTGGTTTATTGAATCTGGCTGTGTGCATGCATCTATGGATGCTTTATTTTACGATTTTTATGTGTGTGTGTGTGTGTGTGTGTGTGTGTGTGTGTGTGTGTATATATATATATATATATTTTTTTTTAGACAGAGTTTCACTCTTGCTGCCCAGGCTGGAGTGCAATGGCGCAATCTCGACTCACCACAACCTCTGCCTCCCAGGTTCAAGTGATTCTCCTGCCTCAGCCTCCCGACTAGCTGGGATTACAGGCGTGCACCACCACGCCTGGCTAATTTTGTATTTTTAGTACAGATGGGGTTTCTCCATATTGGTCAGGCTGGTCTTGAACTCCCGACGTCAGGTGATCTGCCTGCCTCAGCCTCCCAAAGTGCTGGGATTACAGGCGTGAGCTACCGGGCCCGGCCATAGTAAAAATATTTTAGAACCGGGTGCAGTGGCTCGTGCCTGAAAACTCAGCACTTTGGCAGGCCGAGGCAGGTGGATAATGAGGTCAGGAGATTGAGATCATCCTGGCTAACGCCAGGTGAAACCCCATCTCTACTAAAAATACAAAAATTAGCCGGGCGAGGTGGCGGGCGCCTGTAGTCCCAGCTACTCAGGCGGCTGAGGCAGGAGAATGGCGTGAACCCGGGAGGCGGAACTTCCTGTGAACCGAGATTGTGCCACTGCACTCCAGCCTGGGCGACACAGTGAGACTCCGTCTCAAAAGAAAAAATGTTTATTTTTTTTTAAACATTCCAATGGAGGCTCATGCCTGTTATCCCAGTATTTAGGAGGTTGAGGCAGGAGAATCACTTGAACCCAGGAATTTGCGACCAGCCTGGGCAACATAGAGAGACCCTGTCCCTACAAAAAATGAAAAACCTGCTGGACATGGTAGCACGTGCCTGTAGTCCCATCTACTCGGGAGGCTGAGGTGGGAGGATTGCTTGAGCCTGGGAGTTCAAGGCTGCAGTGAACCGTGGTCTTGCCACAGCACTCCATCCTGGGCAACAGAGTAAAACTCTGTCTCAAAGGAATGAAGAAAAAAATTCCAATGGAGTTTCTGTGGAGAAACTCAACAGAATTCCACAGTTTTAACTGAAAGAATCAACCAATTAAAATAGCCAAGGTTTTTTTTTTTTTTTTTAAGTATCGTATATTAAAATACATTTAAAAAATATTACTATATTCTGGCCAGGTGCTATGGCTCACACCTGTGATCCCAGCACTTTGTGAGGCCAAGGCAGGTGGATTACTTGAGCCAAGGAGTTGAAGACCAGCCTGGGCAAAGTAGTAAAAGCCCGTCTCTACTAAAAAAATTAGCTGGGCGTGGTGTCACACACTTGTAATCCCAGCTACTTGGGAGGCTGAGGCAGGAGGATCACTTTAACCCAGGAGGCGGAGTTTGTAGTGAGCTGAGATATTGTGCCACTGCACTCTAGCCTGGGCAACAGAATGAGACCCTGTCTCAAAAAAGTAAAAAAAGCATTATTTCAGCAAACATTTATTAAGCATCTACTGTGTGCTAGGGTCACTGGATAAAGCGGTTACCAAAACCAGTTTCCTATTCCCGTGGTGCTGACACTTAATTTAGAGACGGAGTCTCACTCTGTCGCCCAGCCTGGAGTACAGTGGCACAACTGTAACCTCTGCCTCCCAGGTTCAAGTGATTCTCCTGCCTCAGCCACCCAAGGAGCTGGGATTACAGGCGTGTGCCACCATGTCCGATTAATTTTTTGTATTTTCTTTTTTTTTTTTTTTTTTGTAGAGACAGAGTCTCACTCTGTTGCCCAGGCTGGTCTTGAACTCCTGGGCTCAAATGATCCTCCCACCTCAGCCTCAGGAAGTGCTAGGATTACAGGCATGAGCCACCCCACCCGGCCTTGGTGCGTATACTTTAGTGAGATAGCAAGCAGATAAACCAGTAAATAACCAGCCAGGCATGGTGGCTCACGCCTGTAATCCCAGCACTTTGGGAGGCTAAGGCAGGCAGGTGCCTGGCAATAACAGAGTCTGCTTTTGTTTTTCAGATAGTAAAAGTAGCTATTAGGTTAATGAAATAGAGTGATGAGAAAAATACTAAGTGGGGAGGGGCTGTGTCAGGCATTTAGCAGGCAGCAACACAAAAGCTGAACTTCAGAAAGTAGTGAAGGCCGGGCGCGGTGGCTCACACCTGTAATCCCAACACTTTGGGAGGCTGAGGCGGGCAGATCACTTGAGGTCAGGAGTTCCAGGCCAGCATAGCCAACATGGTGAAACCCCATCTCTGCTAAAAATACAAACATTAGCTGGGCATGGTGGTGTGTGTCTGTAATCCCAGCTACTCGGGAGGCTGAGGCAGGAGAATAGCTTGAACCCGGGAGGCAGAGGTTGCAGTGAGTGCCACTGCACTCCAGCCTGGGACTCCGTCTCAAAAAACAAAAACAAAACAAAACAAAACAAAAAACAGTAGGGGAGCCTCAAAAAGTACCTGCGTGTACAGGTGCAAGGAAAAGCACTTCAGGTAGGTGGAACCTCATGTGCAGAGGCCCTGCGATGGGGAAGATCCGGGTCCTGGTACTTCACCCAGGCACTGCAAAATAAATGCCAGTTACAGAAATCCCACTGGGTTACTCTTCTACTCATAGTTCTCCCATGGCTCCCTCGTGCTTGTGGATCAAATCCAAGCTCCTTGGCCCGGCGCTGGGCAGGGACTTGACCTCTGCTGGGATAGAAATGCCACCAGCCCGCGCTCGGCGACCGTCACTCCAGGTCCCGCCCCCAGTCACGCCCTACATTCCAGGCCCCGCCTGCCTGTCCCACCCCACCGTCCCATTGGATGGCGTGGAGGGCCTCAGGGGCTGGTTGGGTGGCATGGCCGTCAGTTAGGGCGAGGGCCTTGATAATCAGTCCCCGGACTTCGAGGGGGCGGGCTCGGGTGCGGGCGCGGCTGGGGCTGCGGCTTCAGGTAAATCGCCAGCTTGCGGGGACACGGATGGGGGATCCCTGGGAGGTTGGATTCGGGGACGCACCGGGACCCGGCGCTACGCTGCGTTTCCAGCCCCACTGCGGACTCTGCCCGCTGCGACGGGGCGGGCGCCGTGTCCTCGGGCCGGGACCCCTCCCACATTGGGAGACCCAGGTGGGTAGCGAGCAGAGTGGGGGGCTCTGGAGGCGTGGGCTCGCCCCCCTCTCGCCCTTCGGGAGCTCACTGAGGGGCTTGTTCGCTTCCTAATACCACAACCGGCTCTGGGACCCTTTCCCGGGACGGCTTGGGGACCCCATCCAGCCCCTCGCGCTGGGCTGGGTGTGGGAGCGTGACACGGAAACGGTGTTTTGGGGAGGGACGCACGGCCCCCGGACCCGCAGACAATGGGTAGCGGATGGGACCGCCCGGCGGCGCTTCCTGTAGGAAACTGCTCTGTCTCTGTGCGGCTAGGAAGACCTGGGGGTGGACGGGTGATGATGACTTTAGCACCCCCCTTCCTGCCGTCACCAACGCCCCCCCCCCACCTCAAGAGTCTGAGAGTCCCAGCAAACATCAGGGGCTGCCAGTACTCAGGGCCTCCTGGAAGGCGCCCTCTCCCCAGGACTGGGATCCTCACTGGCCTGCCGTGGCCCCCCCACCACTCCGGTTTGGTGATCACAGCTCTACGTCCCAAAATAGTCCCTGGGGCGGGAGAGGGGGCGTATGGCGTCGGCTCTGACGGCCTAATGAGGGGGTCTCAGGCAGAGAATCCGGATCTAGCCGTGACAGCCAGGGCAGGGAGCGGAGGAGAGGGAAGGCAGCTCCACGCCCCACTCCAGTCCACCCCCAATCAGGGACACCCACAGAGTCTGACACAGGTGTAGGCTGGGAGGGACAAGCTCCCTAAGGCTCCCTGCTCTTGCTGGTAAGGGGAAGGGGCTGTTTCTAGAAAGCATTCAAGTCCAGCCTTGGTGGTTCATGACTGTAATCCCAGCACTTGGGGAGGTCGAGTACGGCTGATCTCTCGAGGTCAGGAGTTTGAGACCAGACTGACCAACATGATGAAACCCCGTCTCTACTAAAAATTCAAAAATTAGCCGGGTGTGGTGGCAGGTGCCTGTAATCCCAGCTACTCAGGAGGCTAAGGCAGGAGAGTCGCTTGAACCCTGGGCTCGGAGGTTGCAGTGAGCCGAGATCCCACCACTGCACTCCAGCCTGGGTGACAGAGACTCCGTCTCAACAATAAAAATAAAAAAAAGAAAGCATTCAAGTGTAGTGGCCAAAGCAAGGACTCTGGAAGACCTGCCTGGGTTTAAATCCTGCCTCTCCCTGTTTGTGACAGGACACAGGCAGAACACTAAACTGTTCTGTGTCTGTTTCTCCATCTGTACAATAGGGGAAGGGACAATGGTCATAGGAAATCCAACCTCAGTGGATTTAGCTAGGATTTAAAAAAAATTAGTCAAAATCAGGTGCAGTAGCTCACGCCCGTAATCCCAGCACTCTGGGAGGCTGAACTGGGGAGATTGCCTGAGCCCAGGAGTTGGAGGCCAGCCTGGGCAACATAGCAAGACACCTGTATCTACAAAAAATAAAATTAGGCCGGGCATGGCTCACACCTGGTTTGAGACCAGCCTGGCCAACATGGTGAAACCCTGTCTCTACTAAAAATACAAAAATTAGCCAGGCATGGTGGTGCACACCTGTAGTCCCAGCTACTTGGGAGGCTGAGGCAGGAGAATCACCTGAACCTGGGAGGCGGAGGTTGCAGTGAGCCGAGATCGCACCACTGCACTCCAGCCTGGGCGACAGAGCATGACTCCATCTAAAACAAACAAACAAAAAATTTAAAATATTAGCCTGAATTAGCCAGGTGTAGAGGTCCATTCCTGTAGTCTCAGCTATTTGGGAGGCTGAGGTGGGAGGATCACTTGAGCTCAGGGGTTCAAGGCCACGGTGAGCTATGATGGAGCCACTGACTCCAGCCTGGGTGACACAGCGAGCAAGACCTTGCCTCTTAAAAAAAAAAAAAGTAAATATCCATAAATTCCTTAGACTAGAGGCTGGCCCATAGTAAATGTCAAAAGTGTTGTTATTATTTGATATTCTGGAGGAATCCATTCCTTTCTTAGCCCAGCCTCTGGATGCAACTGCTTCAGCTAGTTTAGGTCTTAGGAATGACCCACAGCTGTCTTCTGAGATCCCAGGGCCTGGGATTTGGGTGTGACCAGGTCACCGGAGAAGGACGCTGACCCCATTGCGTCATACAGCCAGCTGTGTGAGAAGCAGACCCAGACCCCCCAACCCTTGATCTGGACTCTTTCCACAACCCAGTTCTTCCCTGGCAATTTCCTGAAAACAAGTGATGAACGGCATTGGCTGTCCTCTGCGATGACCCGCTGGCCTGTTGACCCACCCCTTGCAGCCGGTGTGAAGGGACGGGAAACAGCTGCTTGGGGACTGGAAAGGGCCCCCTGCCTGGCCTTGGAGTGGGAAGGGAGGGGTCAGGGACCTCGGCCAGACAGAAGTGGGAGGTGGGGTGAGGGTTTCCCCAGCAGCGGAGTAGGGTAATGAGTCAGGAGGGCTGGTGGGTGCTCAATGCTTGGTAGTATCAGGCACACAGGTGGTCACCAGGGATTCGAGAAGCCAGAAGGCGTGGCTGGGAGTGTTGCCATGTGGTTAACCCAGATGGGCAGTGGCCCAGGGACAGGATGAACTGGGTCTGGCAGACGCCTGTCAGTGGAGGACTGGACAGGTAAGGGGCAGTGAGAAGCTGTGGCAGGGACCTGCTGGCAAGGGGTCCGCAGAAGATGGGCAGAGCCCAATCTGAGGGTGCTTCCCACAGGCAACTGATTTAATTGTTCTGTGCCTCAGTTTCTCCATCTGCAAAATATGAATAATAATACTACTTTGCAGTATGCAAAGTGTTGTATGGGGGATGTGTGTGTGTGTGTGTGTGTGTGTGTGTGTGTGTGTGTATGTATATATATATATATATAGACTTTTTTTTTTTTTTTTTTTTTGAGACGGAGTCTGGCTCTGTCCCCTAGGCTGGAGAGCAATTGCACAATCTCAGCTCACTGCAACCTCTGCCTCCTGGGTTCAAGCGATTCTCCTGCCTCAGCCTCCTGAGTAGCTGGGATTACAGGCATGCACCATTGTGTCCAGCTATGGGGATTACATGTAATCAGGCAGGACACACCATAGGCACTTTCCCCTCCCCGAAGGTTGTCCATATGGGCTTTCCAAAGCCCATCTTTCCCACTCTGTGCTCCCGTGCTTTACTTTTCTTTTCTTTCTTTTTTTTTTTCTTTTCTTTTCTTTTCTTTTTTTTTTGAGACAAGGTCTTGCTCTGTCACCCAGGCTGGAATGCAGTGGCATGATCATAGCCCACTGCAGCCTGCATCTCCTGGACTCAAGAGATACTCCTGCCTCAGCTTCTTGAGTAGCTGGGACTACAGGTGCATGCCAACACATCCAGGAAATTTGTGTGTTTTTTGTAGAGATGGGGTTTTGCCATTTCTTTTATTTATTTATTTATTTATTTATTTATTTTGAGATAGAGCTTCGCTCTGTTGCCCAGGCTGGAGTGCAATGACTCGATCTCAGCTCACCACAACCTCTGCCTC
>NW_012108153.1:31524-33518 GCF_000951045.1 Mandrillus leucophaeus | reverse complement strand
AGCATTGCACTCCAGCCTGGGTGACAGAGCGAGACTCTGTCTCAAAAAAAAAAATAAAAAAAGTTTCAAGGTCTCTTGAGGGAAGAGGAAAGAGAGGGCATGTGTGGAGGGAGGTTGGTGGGTGGAGGAGAGCTCTTGGGTCCTGTTTACTTAGACTCAAAGGCAGGCCCCAGAGGCTCCAGCCAGAGGGACAGCACCCAGCCCCACCCTCACCCCTTTTGCAGGGTGCCTCTGACAGCTGCTGCAGGAAACATGGCCAAGTTTGCCCTGAATCAGAACCTGCCTGGTGAGTGTGCAAAAAGAGATATGTGTGTGCGCGCATGCACAGAGAAACGCTTGATGCCTGTGTGTGTGGACACAGCCCTCCAGTGGCCAGAGGGTCCTCTCCAATGTCATGAGCCTGCTTTAAACCACCTATGGTATCAACCACGGCCGGGTGCGGTGGCTCATGCCTGTAATCCCAGCACTTTGGGAGGCCTTGGTGGGGGGATCACTTGAGATCAGGAGTTCGAGACCAGCCTGGGCAACATGGTAAAACCCTGTCTGTACTAAAAATACAAAAATTAGCCAGGCATGGTGGCGCGTGCCTGTAGTCCCAGCTACTCGGGAGGCTGAGGCAGGAGAATTCCTTGAACCTGAGAGGCAGAGGTTGCAGTGAGCCGAGATGGCACTACAGCACTCCAGTCTAGGCAACAGAGCGAGACTCCGTCTCAAACAAAGAAAAAATCAAAACAAAAAAACTCCCACCTATGGCACTAATCACAAGTGGACTACAACCCCCCTCCCCAGGTAGCCCTCAAACCAGGAAAGTGTGGCCCCTGTGCCTCCATTCCTCTTCCCCCTGCCTTCCTTTCCTCTGCTCGGGACGCCCTGGTCTCCAGCTGGCTGTGACTCCAGCTGACCCTCCTCCCTCCTACCCCAGGGTATTTCCATGGGCTGTTTTCTTCTAGAAACCTTTTCCCAGCTGCTTCCTCCTCATCCTGCAGGGCTTCCCCCAGGCCAACCTTTTTTTTTTTTTTTTTTTTTGAGACAGGGTCTCACTCTGTCACCCAGTTTGGAGTGCAGTGGTGCCATCTCGGCTCACTGCAACCTCTGCCTCCCCGGCTCAAGTGATCCTCCCACCTCAGCCTCCTGAGTAGCTGAGACTACAGACGCTCACCATTATGCACAGCTATTTCTTTTTCTTTTTTTTTTTTTTTTGGAGATGAGGTCTCACTTTGTTGCCCAGGTTTGTCTGGAACTCCTAAGCTCTAGCGATCCACCCGCCTCGGCCTCCCAAAATGTTGAGATTACAGGCGTGAGCCACCACGTCGGGCCAGGGCTCCTTTTTTTTTTTTTTTTTTATTTTGAGAGGGTCTCCTCTGTCGCCCAGGCTGGAGTGCAGTGGTGCGATCTCCGCTCACCGCAAACTCCGCCTACCAGAATCAAGTGATACTCCTGCCTCAGCTTCCGGAGTAGCTGGGATTATAGGCGCGCGCCACTACTGCCCAGCTAATTTTCTTATTTTTAGCCCAGACTGGGTTTCGCCATGTTGGCCAGGCTGGTCTGGAACCCCTGACCTCAGGTGATCCGCCTGTGTCGGCCTCCCAAAATGCTGCGACTACAGGTGCGAACCACCACGCCGGGCCATGGCTCCCCTCCACAGCAAAGTCCCCTACACAGGAAAGCTTCCCTGGCAACCAGAGGCTAAGTAGCGCCTCCTCCGTTTATTCCATTATTATTATCATTGTCTTAGGTATCGTTTAGAAGGATGCTTATCTGCTTTCTACAGGAGGACAGGGATGTTTGTCTAGCTCACTGCTGTGTCCCCAGGGCCTAGAAACGTGCTTAGCACACAGTAGGCGCTCATTAAACGTGCGATTGAGTGAAAACTTGGGTACAGATAAGTGTGAAGCGTGGGCATGGGTGGGGGACACGCTCGGTTTGTTTAGTATCTCCCGAGTCTCCTTGTTCTGATGCCCCCTCCCCGTGCCCCCGTCGTGCCTCCAGACCTG
>NW_012108153.1:28696-30479 GCF_000951045.1 Mandrillus leucophaeus | reverse complement strand
AGGAGGCCCGCGAGGCTGCGGAGGAGGCAGAGGTGGGGGCCCAGCTGCACGAGGCCACCACCCAGACCCTGTGGAGCTGTGCCGAAAAGGCCGCGCAGACCGAGCCCCCGGCGGAGGTGTCCTCCCTAATTCAGGAGAGCTCGCCCGGATCCACGGACAGAGACAGGGCCGTGGCGCCCGCGGGTGAGTCCCGACCCCGTCGCTGGGCCCTGGCTTGCTGGGCGCCGGACTCGAACTCAGTGCCCTCATCTCATCCCCGTCAGGCATCCTCAAATCCATCATGAAGAAGAGAGACGGCACCGCTGGTGCCCAACCCAGCTCCGGACCCAAGAACCTGCAGTTTGTTGGGGTCCTCAACGGAGAGTGAGCGCCTTTCCCCTCCCGTGGCATCTTCTGCCGGGACATAGGCTGGGGTTGGAACCCCAGCTCTGCCCCTCTGCTGGCAGCGTGGTCTGAGAAATCCTCAGTTTCCTCATCTATAAAATGGGAACGACCACATCCACGTTGCAGGTCTCCAGAACAAGCCCACAGGGTAGGTTTAGCAGACGCCTCCCACCCTGCCCCCAGGTACGAGAGCTCCTCCAGCGAGGACGCCAGTGACGGCGATGGCGACAGCGACAACGGTGGCGCCGAGCACCCGGGTAGCTCCTCGGGCTCCGGGGATGACAGCGGCGGGAAATCCGACTCGGGCACCCCTGGCCCTCTCAGCGGCGGGGACATCCGGGACCCTGAGCCCGACGCGGAGGCAGAGCCTCAGCCGGTGGCACAGGGGAGGTGAGCGGCGCTCGCTAGGAGTTTGGAGAGGAGGCAGCTGCTCCCCTCCTGGTTGGCGCTGCCCCCGATCCATCCTGAGCCTTTCCTGGCGTTCTCTGCAGGTGTGAGTTGAGCCCGCGTCTAAGGGAGGCGTGCGCAGCGCTGCAGCGGCAGCTGAGCCGGCCCCGCGGAGTAGCCCGCGACGGCGTGAGTGCCCCGGGAGCCCAGCACCAGGGAGTGGCGCGGGCGCCTCCAAGGACCTCTGACACCCACTTAGGGGAAAGCACCGGGTCCCATCCCTTTCCGCCAGGCATCTCGACTTATCCCGGGTTCTCCGAAGGGATCTCCTTCCCAGGACAGCGCCGATCTTTCCTTGGTTTCCCCAAAGAGGCCCGGCCCCGGCCCCACTCCCGGACTCCCCAGGGGCAAGCGCTCATTGCCTTTCCCCATTCCAGTTTCTCCCGCAAATTCTTCCCTAGAAGGAAAGGACCCCCTCCCCGCATGTTTGCCCTTCGATAGAAGTGTGGCCCCGACGCTCCATCTGGGTCCGCGTGGCTCCCCACCGGGACGAGGAGTGACCTTCCTTCCCTGCCTGGAAACGCCAAAGGGGTCTCTTCCCAGTACCCCCTCCAACTCCCCCAACATCGCTGATGTCATCTTCGCCCCTATCTCGGCAGGGCGCAGTGCGCCTCGTGGCCCAGGAGTGGTTTCGAGTGTCCAGCCAGCGGCGCTCTCAGGCGGAGCCCGTGGCCAGGATGCTGGAAGGGGTGAGGCACCTGGGACCCGGGCTCCTGGCGCACGTGGTGAACCTGACGGATGGCAACGGAAACACGGCCCTCCACTACAGTGTGTCCCACGGGAACCTGGCCATCGCAAGCCTGCTGCTGAATACGGGTCAGAGCCAAGGGAGGGTGGGTGGGACACCAAGAAATAGGGGAGGAGAGGGCAGGGGGCTGACCTAGGCTCAAAGACTCTGGAGATGAAAGCAGAGAATGGCTGTCCAGCACAGGGCACCACTCCTCCTCGAGTT
>NW_012108153.1:26547-28086 GCF_000951045.1 Mandrillus leucophaeus | reverse complement strand
GCAGAGGTTGCAGTGAGCTGAGATCGTGCTATTGCACTCCAGCCTGGGCGACAGAGTGAGACTCAGTCTCAAAAACAAAACCAAAACAAAACAAAACAAAAAAAACTTGCTGGGCATGGTGGTGGGAACCTGTAATCCCAGTTATTAGGGAGGCTGAGGTGCGAGGATCACTTGAACCCAGGAGGCGGAGGTTGCAGTAAGCCAAGAGTGAACACCACTGCACTTCAGCCTGGGCCACAAAGCAAGACTCGGTCTCAAAAAAAAAAAAAAAAAAAAAAAGAGAAAGAGGCCTTTTGGCCCCACCATACCTCTAGTTCTACCCTGAGGCTCTTCCCACTTTGCAGCTGGAGGGAATAAACAGCTCTGGGCTTAGGTAAACCTCAGTTTAGGGGCATTATTTAATCTTGCTTGTGAAATGGGGTTGGCAAGGCCTCCCTCCCTGGGTAGCTATGATAATACGGGTGGTAGGAGATCAGTAAATGGCCACCATGTGCTCTGTCCCTGAATCTCCAGCCGGAGCACTCACGGAGTTCCTGAGCCCCAATGTCTAGCCTGGAGGGGAGGAACTCACCAGGCGGGGCTCTGACTCCTTCCTGGGATGGGACACTCTGCCCCACCCACCTCCAGCTGCTTGCCCCGATAAACTGGGCACAAAGGGTCTGGTGGGTGGTAAACAAACTGCTGTCCACCAGGAGCCCCCTCCCTCCAGGTGCCCTCCTGCAGGTTCAGAAACCTCTGAGTCAGCCTTTGGGCACCTCTGGTACTAACTGCAGGCTGAGGCGGGTCCCACTGTCTGCCCGGAACCCCCTAAACACACAGATCCCTCCCATCCCTGCAGGTCTTTATGACCTAGGAAAGGATACAGCTGCTCTGGAAGCTGGGCCATTGTCAGAGACAGGGGACACTGAATGAATCTAAATGAATTTCTTGGGCATCTCATGCCTTAAAGGGGGCTGGGGCTGTGGCAGGGGAGTTGGCATCGTTGGTCACCACAAGAGGCCTCAGGCTCCTTGGCCCCCTTATCTCCTGCATTTGAATCCCTACTTGTTTTGTTGTTGTTGTTGTTTTTTTGTTTTTGAGATGGAGTCTCGCTCTGTTGCCCAGGCTGGAGTGCAGTGGTACGATCTCTCTGCTCACTGCAACCTCTGCCTTCCGGTTTCAAGCAATTCTCCTCCCTCAGCCTCCCGAGCAGCTGGGACTACAGGCGCCTGCCGCCATGCCCAGCTAATTTTTGTACTTTTAGTAGAGACGGGGTTTCAACATGTTGGCCAGGCTGGTCTCAAACTCCTGACCTCAACTGGTCAGCCTGCCTCGGCCTCCCAAAGTGCTGGTATTACAAGCGTTAGCCACTGTGCCCGGCCCTGTTTGTTTGTTTGAACAGAGTCTTGCTCTGTCGCCCAGGCTGGAGTGCAGTGGTGCAATCTCAGCTCACTGCAACCTTCACCTCCCAGGTTCAAGTGATTCTTGTGTCTCAGCCTCCTGAGTAGCTGGGATTATGGGCGCGCATACCACACCCGGCTTTTTTTTTTTTTTTTTTTT
>NW_012108153.1:25090-26332 GCF_000951045.1 Mandrillus leucophaeus | reverse complement strand
TTTTTTGACATGGAGTTTTGCTTTTGTTGCCCAGGCTACAATGCAATGGCACAATCTTGGCTCACTGCAACCTCTGCCTCCCAGATTCAAGCTGTTCTCCTGCCTCAGGCTCCCAAGTAGCTGGGATTACGGGCATGCACCATCACACCCGGCTAATTTTGTATTTTTAGTAGAGACAGGGTTTCTCCATGTTGGTTAGGCTGGTCTCGAACTCCCGACCTCAGATGATTTGCCCGCCTTGGCCTCCCAAAGTGCTGGGATTACAGGTGTGAGCTACCGCACCCGGCCAATTTTTATATTTTTAGTACAGACGGGTTTCACCATGTTGGCCAGGCTGGTCTTGAACTCCTGACCTCAAGTGATCCTCCTGCCTAGGCCTCCCAATGTGCTGGTATTACAGGTGTGAACCAGTGTGCCCAGCCTCTAATTCCCATTTGGCTCGGCCTCTCCAGACCCTCTCCTGGTTCTCACCCATCTCCGCTCTGCCTATACTTGCTTGCTGTCATATACACTAATGCCCCTGCATTCAGGAGCTGTTTCCTCTTTCATCCCCTGGAATCCAGGGCCTGGAGGTACCTGGGTGTGCCCTTTGCTCTTGCTCTCCACTTCCTGACCTTTACCCCTCTTCCTTCTCAAACCCTACCTTGGAGCATCTTGTCACTAACTAGACCCTCCCCACTCTGCCTCTCCGGCTTCTACCTCTGACCTCAAGTAGCTCCTTGTTTCTTGAACTTTAGTTCCTGGCCAGTTCTCCCTCTCTCCCTCCAGCCTAATCCCTGCTGCAAAGCAGGTCCACTGTGCACTGGTTACCCCTTCAGCCCATTGCACCTTGGAATGTGCTTTTCCTACCTGCCCGAGTCTGGTAAGGTAGAATACTCATTCACATAACGAGTTACACGAAGCAGGTTCCTTATTTACAGATAGGTAGCAAGGGAGAGCAGAAGCCTAAGACTGACAGTGAGCAATCCCCCAAGGCTCAGGAAGGCTGCCCAAGATGGATGGCATCTGGTCTGCAGGTGCCCCACTTGCACTGCAGGTGAGGGACCCTGGAAAGCAGCCCACTCTAGGTTTTATACCCTGGGGAACAGGAATTGCTGGGCGAACGCATTAAAGGACAACCTGTTTCTAGATGGGGACAGGAACAGAGCCTAGGCTGTTCCAGCCAGTTCTTCCTTATCTCAAGATTGCATTTCCAGAGCATTGAGACGGAGTTTCGCTCTTGTTGCCCAGGCTACAGTGCAA
>NW_012108153.1:13709-24810 GCF_000951045.1 Mandrillus leucophaeus | reverse complement strand
GTGTTCGCCAGGATGGTCTCGATCTCCTGACCTCGTGATCCACCCGTCTCGGCCTCCCAAAGTGCTGGGATTACAGGCTTGAGCCACCGCGCCCGGCCAATTTTGTATTTTTAGTAGAGACAGAGTTTCTCCATGTTGGTCAGGCTTCACATAGGTTAAAGCATTCTATAGTCGTTTTTGTTTTTTTGAGGCCGAGTCTCGCTCTGTTGCCAGGCTGGAGTGCAGTGGCGTGATCTCGGCTCACTGCAACCTCCGCCTCCTGGGTTCAAGTGATTCTCCTGCCTTAGCCTCCCGAGTAGCTGGGACTTTAGGCGCCCGCCACCACGCCCGGCTAATTTGTATTTTTAGTAGAGATGGGGTTTTACCATGTTGACCAGAATGGTCTCGATCTCTTGACCTCATGATCTGCCCGCCTCAGCCGCCCAAAGTGCTGGGATTACAGGAGTGAGCCACCGTGCCCGGCCTATAGTTATTATTGAGAACTACAAGTGAGAAAGTGGGGAGAACTGTGGTGTGCTTGTCAATTTCTTTTTTGTTGTTGTTGTTCCTTTTTTGAGACGGAGTCTTGCTCTGTTGCCCAGGCTAGAGTGCATTGGCGTGATTTCAGCTCACTGCAACCTCTGCCTCATGGGTTCAAGTGATTCTCCTGCCTCAGCCTCCCGAGTAGCTGGGATTACTGGCAAGTGCCATCATGCCCGGCTAATTTTTGTATTTTCAGTAGAGACGGGGGTTTCACCATGTTGGCCAGGCTGGTCTTGAACTCCTGACCTCAGGTGATCTGCCCGCCTCAGCCTCCCAAAGTACTGGGATTACAGGAGTGAGCCACCCCACCCAGCCGACACTTGTCAATTTCAGTATCCTCCCCCATGATCCCTCCAACCTCCTGACTGCTCTCCTTCCTTGCCCTTGACTCTGCCCCACATCAGCTTTACAGGTGTAACATCAGCCCCAGACCTTGATGTCACTAATAGTTGTGCCCCTTACAGAATCGCAGTTCCCAGCTCCCCACTTCCCGACCCTCACCTCCCAGCTTCTCAGCTCACAGGCTCCCATTCCCAACTCCAGTCATCCTCGGACCTTACAGAGACAGTTACCCCCGTGCCCTCTCCGTTTCACAGCCCCCACCCCTTGTCTCTTTGCCTCTGTCATCCTCCTTCAGCCTGTCGTGAACTCTTCTCCATACCCCTCTTACCCGACCCTACCTGCCTGCCTGACAGACCCACAGCAAACCGTCAAGTGTGTGTTGAATAAATACCTGCTCCCCCAGAACTTTCAGGAACGTGTAGTTTTGAGAGTGTGTGTGTGTGTTTGTGTGTGTGTGTGTGTGTGTGTGTGTGGTGGGGGTGGTGAGCCAAGAGTGTAGAGAGAGGATTATCTAGTAAAAACATAAATGATTTCAAATGGTAGTAAGGACCATAGCAGAAGACAACTGGGAATGAAGTCAACGAAGAGGGTGATTCTTTTTAAATTTTTTTTTTGTAGGTATGGGGTTTCACCATGTTGCTCAGGCTGGTCTCCAACTCCCGGGCCCAAGTGCTCCTCCCACCTCAGTCTCCCAAGTAGTGGGGATTACAAGCGTTGTCCACTACACCTGGCTAATTTTTGTATTTTTAGTAGAGATGAAGTCTCGCTCTCTTGCCCAGGCTGTTCTTGAACTCCAGAGCTCAAGTGATCCTCCTGCCTCGGCCTCCAATGTTCTGGAATTCCAGGCGTAAGCCACTGTGCCTGGCCAGGGTGATTCTTTAGTTAAGCAAGGACAAGGGTAAGCTGCAAGAGAAAAGGGAGAGGGAGCAGGAAGATGGATGGGTCCCTGGGCTAGCCTGCAGGGACCGCACTCTGGTTATTTCTGTGTGCTCCCCCCTTACCAGCTGACGCCTTACACTGGTGTCTTAGTGGAAGGCATGGACACCCACACAGCATGCCACCCCAACAGGGAACATCCCCCAACCCCTTTTCATAGACAGCTTTGTTCCCAGACTGGAGTGCAGTAGCGTGATGCAGCCTCAACCTCCCAGACTCAAGCGATCCTTCCACCTCAGCCTCCTGAGTATTTGGGACCACAGGCACGAACCACCACACTCAGCTAATTTTTTTTTTTTTGGGGGGGGGAATGGAGTCTCGCTCTGTCGCCAGGCTGGAGTGCGGTGGCGTGATATCGGCTCACTGCAACCTCCGCCTCCCATGTTCAAGCAATTCTCCTGCCTCAGCCTCTCGAGTAGCTGGGACTACAGGCGCACACCACCGACGCCCAGCTAATTTTTTGTATTTTTAGTAGAGACGGTATTTCACCATGTTGACTCTTTTATCTCTTGGCCTCGTGATCTGCCCGCCTCGGCCTTCCAAAGTGCTGGGATTACAGGCATGAGCCACTGTGTCCGGCCAAATTTTTTAAGAGATGGGGGTCTTACTATATTGCTCAGGCTGGCCTCAGACTCCTGGCCTCAAGCGATCTTCCTGCCTTGGCCTCCTTAACCATTGGGTGTACAGTCGTGAGCCACCATGCCTGGCCGCCATTTTTGCTGTCATTTGACTTAACTCTTTACTCCCCAGTCCCTCATCTCAGCTCTCCTTCCTCACTAGGGTATCCATCTCATGACTCCGACCCCGCTCCTTTCCCCAGGCTCCTCACTATATGCCCCTCCTGCCCATTCATTTCCTTAAACTACTTCAATTCTCAGAGCCTTCAGAATGGCAGGAGACAGGGATTAAAACAGCCACTCCAGGAAATGTCATCCAAACAGGCACTGGGAGGAACAGGGGCCAGGATGGTAACAGAACTGATCCCAGAGGAAACTGAGCTCACATTTGTATTTCATTCAGGACAGGCAGCGTTGACCAGGCTGTTTTGCTTCCTAGGGCTGCCATCACAGTATCACTGTGACCTGCTTCAAACAACAGGTGGCCAGAAGTCTGAAATCAAGGTGTTGGCAGGTTTTTTGTTTTTTTGTTTTTTGAGACAGGGTGTCACTCTGTCGCCCAGGTTGGAGTGCAGTAGTGTGATCTTGGCTCACTGCAGCCTCCGCTTCCCAGGTTCAAGTGATTCTCCTGCCTCAGCCTCCCGAGTAGCTGGGATTACAGGTGCCCACCACCACTGCCCTGGCAACGAAATTCATTTTAAATTGTTGCTCCTGGCCAGGCGCGGTGGCTCATGCCTGTAATCCCAGCATTTTGGGAAGCCGAGGCAGGTGAACCACGAGGTCAGGAGTTTGAGACCAGCTTGACCAACATGGGGAAACCCTGTCTCTACTAAAAATACAAAAATTAGCTGGGTGTGGTGGCATGTGCCTACTCAGGAGGCCAAGGCAGAAGAACTGCTTGAACCTGGGAGGCAGAGCTTGCAGTGAGCTGAGATTGTGCCACTGCACTCCAGTCTGGGTGACAGAGCCAGACTCCATCTCTAAATAAATAAAATAGTTGCTCCTGGTTGCTGTGTGGAACCTGAAGTTGATTCAGGGTCAAGGGTGGAGGCTGGCACTGTTCTTTAGGGGAGCAATGATGGTGGCTTGGCGGGCAGTGGCCATGAAAATAAACATATCCTTTTATTATTCAGTCAACAAATGTTGAACTGAGCATGTACTATGTGCCAGGTATTGTTCTAAATACTGAGGGATACAGCTGCAAACAAAACCAAGTCCCTGCCTGATTTGAAATAGGGAGATCCAGGCGAGTGGCTCATGCCTGTAATTCCAGCACTTTGGGAGGCCACGGTAGGTGGATCACTTGAGGTCCGGAGTTCAAGACCAGCCTGGCCAACATGGTGAAACCCTGTCTTTACTAAAAAATACAAAAATTAGGCAAGCGTGGTGGCACATGCTGTAGTTCCAGCTACTCGGGAGGCGGAGGTTGCAGTGAGCTGAGATCGTACCGCTGCACTCCAGCCTGGGTGACAGAACGAAACTTATGTCTCCAAAAAAAAAAAAAAAAAAAACAGAAATAGGAAGGTCCTTCACTGAGTAGATATTTGAGCAACACCCTCATGAGGCAGGAACCACGTGGCTATTGTGGGGAGAACGTTGAAGAGACCACCCTGTATGCAGGTGCCGTGCCCAAGGCTTGCAGGTAGCTGAGTGGATCAAGTCGGGCCACAGTGTTGGCATCTCCATGGACAGCCCCCTTTTCTCTCCCAGGGGTCTGTGAGGTCAACCGCCAGAACCGAGCCGGCTACTCAGCCCTCATGCTGGCTGCACTTACCTCTGTGGGGCGGGAGGAGGAGGACATGGCCGTGGTCCAGAGACTCTTCTGCATGGGCGACGTCAATGCCAAGGCCAGTCAGGTGCGTGGACGCCCCCACTGTGGCTCTCAGCCAGCAGTCACTTCCACTTTCGGAGTCAACCCGTCTGTGACCTCCCTTCCCCGAGCCTACCCCAGCCTGTCCCCTCTTCTTCCCCACTCCCCAGACGGGGCAGACAGCCCTCATGCTGGCCATCAGCCATGGCCGACAGGACATGGTGGCAGCCCTGCTGGCATGTGGAGCGGATGTGAATGCGCAGGATGCGGATGGGGCCACGGCGCTGATGTGCGCCAGTGAGTATGGGCGCCTGGACACCGTGCGGCTGCTGCTCGCCCAACCAGGCTGCGACCCTGCCATCCTGGACAATGTAAGACCCCACAATGGGGCTGGCATCCTGGGGGGTGCCCATGGCTTGGCTCAGGGATCTGACTGTCCCTAACATTCAACAGGAGGGCACCAGTGCCCTGGCCATCGCCTTGGAGGCTGAGCAGGATGAGGTGGCCGCTCTGCTACATGCCCACCTGAGCTCGGGCCAGCCTGAAACCCAGGTGAGCACAGCTCTAGAGAAACCAGCCTTCCCAGCTGCAAATTCAGTCTGCAGAGGATAGTAAATATGCCCCAGACCTCCCTTTCTGCCCCCCAAAGGTGGCACCAGGGGTGCAGAACCAGTGTCTAGATTCTCCTATGTGGCTTTTTTTTTTTTTTTTTGGAGACAGGGTTTCACTCTGTAACCCGGGTTGGGGTGTAGTGGCGTGATCAGAGCTCACTGCAGCCTCAAACTCCTGAGTTCAAGGGATCCTTCTGCCTCAGCATCAAGTGCTGGGATTACAGGTGTGAAACCAGAGCGCCTGGCAGGGGCTGGGATTTGATGTGAAAGCAGCAAAACCCCAGTGAGGTTGACACTATCCCAGGTCATGAGACTGAGGCCTCAAAGGGGGAAGCAACTTAAGGTCACAGAGACCTAGCTAAGACCTTTCATGCATGCCTGGGCTCCTGCTACCTACTGCCAGGGAGGCTCTTATCAAAGGAAAAAGGGGCCAGGTGCAGTGGCTCACGACTGCAATCCCACCACTCTGGGAGGCCGAGGCGGGTGGATCATGAGGTTAGGAGATTGAGACCATCCTGGCTAACAAGGTGAGACCCCATCTCTACTAAAAATACAAAAATTAGCTGGGCATGGTGGCGCGTGCCTGTAATCCCAGCTACTTGGGAGGCTGAGGCAGGAAAATCACTTGAACCTAGGAGGTGGAGGTTGCAGTGAGCCGAGACTGCACCACTGCACTCCAGCCTGGCAACAGAGCGAGACTCTGTCTCAAAAAAACAAAACAAACAAAACAAAACAAAGGCCGGGCACGGCGGCTCAAGCCTGTAATCCCAGCACTTTGGAAGGCCAAGACGGGCGGATCACGAGGTCAGGAGATCAAGACCATCCTGGCTAACACAGTGAAACCCCGTCTCTACTAAAAAAAAAAATACAAAAAACTAGCCGGGCGAGGTGGCGGGCACCTGTAGTCCCAGCTACTCGGGAGGCTGAGGCAGGAGAATGGCGTAAACCCAGGAGGCGGAGCTTGCAGTGAGCTGAGATCCGGCCACTGCACTCCAGCCTGGGCGACAGAGCGAGACTCTGTCTCAAAAAAAAAAGAAAAGAAAAAAAGGAAAAAGGAGACCTTTGGCATCAGGCAGGGTGGGGAAGCGGGTCTAGAGCTTCAGAACTGGAGATGGGGTGAGTTTGCAGAACACATTGGCCCCCAACACCACTATACTCTGATGGCAAGTGCCAGGATGTTTCAGCACTTTCATAATCAAAGTATCAGCCCACCCATCCCGTACAGGTTGACCCCAATTTACCATGGCTCCACTAACAATTTTTTATTTAGTTATTTTTCAGACGGAGTCTTGCTCTGTCACCCAGGCTGGAGTGCAGTGGGGCGACTGCAGCTCACTGCAACCTCCACCTCCGGGGTTCAAGCGATTCTTCTGCCTCAGCCTCTCAAGTAGCTGGGACTACTGGCACGTGCCACTATGCCCAGATAATTTTTTTCTTTTCCTTTGGAGACAAGAGTCTCGCTCTGTCACCCAGGCTGGAGTGCAGTGGCACAATCGCAGTTCACTGCAACCTCCACCTCCCAGGTTCAAATAGTTCTGTGCCTCAGCCTCCTGAGCAGCTGGGATTACAGGCATGTGCCACCATGCCCAGCTCATTTTTGTTTTTTTTTTTTTTTTTTTTGAGACACTTGCTTTGTTGCCCAGGCAAGAGTGCAATGGCACAATCTCGGCTCACTGCAACCTCCACCTCCCAGGTTCCAGAAATTCTCCTGCCTCAGCCTCCCAAGTAGCTGGGATTACAGGTGTGAGCCATTGCGCCTGGTACCACTTACAATTTTTTGACTTCATGATAGTGTGAAAGCGATGTGTACTTAGCAGAAACCACACTTTGGCAGAGTATTCAATAAATTACATGAGACATTCGACACTTCATTAAAACAGGCTTTGTGTTAAACGTGTTTCCCCAACTACAGGCTAAGGCGTTCTGAAGAGGCTAAAGATGGACCATGCTAAACTGTGGTGTTTGGTAGATTAGGTGTATTAAATACATTTAAACTTGCAATACTTTCAACCTATGATGTACTCACCGGATGTAACCCATTGTAAATTGAGGAACACCTATACTTGCCCCACTGGAAGAGATGTGGGAGGAAGGTCAAGCGCCTCTTCCAGGTCAGAAGGGGCAGAGGTAGGATACAAACCAGGCAGCCTGGCTCCACTAGGTGAGGCTAGTGCTGAATCCCACGTTTCCTGCCTTAAGGAGATTGCAGCAGGCCCCCCTCTTTTCCCCTCTCTCCAGAGCGAGTCACCCCCTGGCTCCCAGACAGCCACACCTGGTGAAGGAGAATGCAGCGACAATGGAGAGAACCCCCAGGTTCAGTGAGCTGCCCCGTCTGGCTCACTACACCTAGCTGTGGGGAGATCTCCTCCTCAGTCACCTCAGTGTTTGGCGCACAGAATGGTCCAGGGTCCTCTGCTCAGAGGCTAACACTGGCCGAAGAGAAAGGCAATTTCAGTCGGGGTGACTGTGACAGGAAGGGGCTCACCCTGGCCCCACCAAAATGAGGTGGGGACCAAGGAGTGATATAACCCTGTTTCACCCACTCTCTGAAACTTCTTTGGTAATAAAACATTCCTACTACGCTTGTGTTTTGTTCGGGGTAGAGGGTGAACGTATACAAACACGACCCCCCCGCCTCAAAAAAGAAAAGCTTCGTTTGGCAAGACCCCACGGCCAGGATGTCCAGAGTGCGGAGGATCGGTGACCAGCTGGGAACCACTCAAGAAAACTAAAGAAACCCTAGTCGCATAACCCAGACAAGAACCCGAGTTAACTTGAAACACAAACGCTTTATTGAAAGGAGCATCTCAATTCCGCGTGGCGGGCAAAAAATAAAGGAGCAGATTGTGACACACCAATCCCATCGGCCAAGTGGTCGAACCCAACATCCAAGACCCTGTAAACAGAACCAAACATGAGATGCTGACGGGCCCTGCAGCAACTGGCAAACTCCCGCCTCTCTCTGGTGAGTCTCTGTAGACTGTGCTTCCGAAACCCTCTCACCCTGGGCTTAACGAAGCCTCCCTACCACCAACCAAGGGTTTATCAAAGGGGTGTCCTCTGCACCCACCAGCGAGCAGGCAAGCTCAGCGCAACCTCCGGGCTTCTCGCTCTGACTCCAACAGGGTGAGCACGTCGCCCTCGCGCACGGGGCCTTTTACATTGCGGATGATGGAGCGGCTCGTGTCGTCCATGAATTCCACGCGCACCTACGGGTCCCCACCAGGGAGGGGAGGAAGAAGTTAGGGCGAGCCGCGGAAAGGCACCGCGAAGTGGGAAGGAGATATGAATTCACAGAACGTGTAGGGCCCAGAACACAGATCGTTAAAGGGAACTATCAGAACCCTGGGATGAAATGAGCATCGGTTCCTGGATTCCGGCTGGCAGGGATTAGGACAGGGTAGCGGTTTAGGTCCCCGGCAATCGGCCAAATGCCCCCACCCGATTACCTGCGTGCACTGTCCCTGAGAGCCGGTCCTGCCCAGGACCTTAGTGACCTGGAGGAAAGAAGCTGGGTTCAGACCTGGCCCGTTCGGCTCCTCCACTCCCTTCCCCTGCCCCCGAATTCGGGCCCCCACTTCACCCTGGCGAGCTTGATAGGCTGCACACGGCTGGTGTCCATGATGGCGGCGCGGCGGCGGTCTGGCGGAGAGGAGTCACGTGCTTCGCAGAGAGCCTTTATAGGACATCCTAGCCCCGCCTACTCCTGTCTCGCGAGACCACACCGCGTCTTTCCCAGCAGCCCCCGCGGTGGAGACGTCACTGGCGGCGCCCTTCAGCATCTCGGACGGAAGATGGCGTCCGCCACCCGTCTCATCCAGCGGCTGCGGAACTGGGCATCTGGGGTGCGCGGGGCGGACAAGGCCGTACCATGGGGGGCTTCGGACTCCGTGTTTCTGGACCCGCTCCTGCTCCTCACCTCCCTCCTAAACCGGGACCCTTCGCTGTCCCCGAATCTCCTTAGGAACCCCCAACTCGTGACCCCTTTAGCCCGGGACCCTCTCCTCTCCTGGGAACCACTCAGGCCTGGGATTTCCCCAGTCCCCGACCTTCTTAGCTTTGGATCTTGTGGGCCCAGACCCCGGCTTTCCTCTTCACCTGCAGGACCCACATCCCTTTCCCCGAGTGTTCATCCCCTGCCTTCCCTCAAAATGCGCATCCCCGGGCCATCCCTGGTCTCTCGCCCTGTCCTTTCCTTTCTATTGGGGTGCCTTGCAGGCCGACCTCCCCTCTCCTCTTCCCACAGCAAGACCTGCAGGGGAAGCTGCAGCTGCGCTACCAGGAGATCTCCAAGCGGTGAGCAGGCCCCGCTCGCTGCCCAGCCTCTGGCTCTGTCCTTTCTCCACCAAAAACAAAATCTGTGTTCCTTTAGACCCCTGAAACGCAGGACTGATATCCTGCCACCAGTCCCCTGCCAGGCTGTGGAGGCAGAGGTTTGCCTTTAACCTTGCTGAACTCCGGAGACAGCCCTCCTGGAACAGCGAGGCCGGGCGTGCATTCTGAGTGGGAATCAGGCTAGATTTGCAGTGCTCAGTGTGACCATGTTAGTCAGTGTTATCCCCAAGCTACAGATGAAAAAGGAGGTCCAGAGAAGCTAAATCATTTGCCTGAAGTCACTCAGAAGCTAGAAAGTGGCAGCGGGGACTTGAACCCAGAAGTGTCCTGATTTCAGACTCATTTATATTAAAATATTAGTTGATATTTACAAGCCCCTGTCATGTATGACCTCAGCCTTGGGTTTAACTTTGTGAACCAGGAAAGTTCTTATCCACATTCCTTTCATGGACACCACATCCTAGGGAGAAGCTTAGTAGGGAAACAAACACAGCAGATAGTATTGTTCTGGAATACTTTGAAAACAAAACAAAATGAGTGGAAGCTGGAGGGTGGCTACGTAAAGTCAGATGATTGGGAAAGATCTTTCTTCGGGAATGACAGTTAAATCACCTGAATGATGGGAAGGACCCGTTCAAAGAATAATTATTAAAAAAGCATTCTGGCCGGGCGCGGTGGCTCATGCCTATGATCCCAGCACTTTGGGAGGCCGAGGCAGGCAGATCACGAGGTCAGGAGTTTGAGATCAGCCTGGCCAACGCAGTGAAACATAGTGAAACCCCCTCTTCGGTAAAAATACAAAAGTGAGCCGGGCATGGTGGCGCACACCGGTAGTCGCAGCTACTTGGGAGGTTGAGGCAGGAGAATCGCTTGAACCCGGGAGGTGGAGGTTACAGTGAGCTGAGAACGCACTACTGCACTCCAGCCTGGGCGACAGAACAAAACTCTGCCTCAAAAAAATTACAAAAAAAAAAAAAAAGAAAAGAAAAAACATTCTGAGCAGAGGGAACAGGAAGGGCTAAGACTGTCAGGCTGGACAGAGCCTGAGTAGGAAGGAGGCCAGTATGGATGGAACCCATTGAGGGAAAGGGATAATGGTATAGTCTGTGAAGTCAAAGGGATAGGCAGAGGTAAGGCAGTCATTGAGGATTATAATGAAAGGAAGAAAAGTAGCGTTAAAATAACCAAATTTATGTGAATGCCTACATGTTGTGACTAATTCCAAATATTAGAAGTATCACATTTTTTTTGTTTTCAACTTTAATGTTAAGTTCTGGGGTACATTTGCAGTTTCGTTACAAAGGTAAACATGTGCCATGGTAGTTTGCTGCAAAGATCAACTTATCACTTAGGTATTAAGCCCAGCATCCATTAGCTATTCTTCCTGATGCTGTCCCCGCTGCCCCCACAATCCCCCAGTTGGTTTTCTATCAGGGTAGTTGTGGGCCAGTTGAGGAAATGGCTTTGTAAAAGTTTTGACTTTTTTAGGATGACGGCGCCCTCTAGTGATTCATCTGGATGTTTGTTTTTGTTTTTGTTTTTGTTTTTTGAGATTGAGTCTCTGTCACCCAGGCTGGAGTGCAGCGGCACAATCATAGCTCACTGCAGCCTCGAACTCCCAGGCAAGCCTCCCAAGTAGCTGGAACTACAATCACATGTTACCGTACCTGGCTAATTTTTAAAATTTTTTATAGAGAAAGTCTTATCATGTTGCCCAATCTGGTCTTAAACTCCTGGCCTCTGGCCAGGCACAGTGGCTCACGCTTGTAATCCCAGCACTTTGGGAGGCTGAGGCAGGCGGATCACAAGGTCAGGAGTTTGAGAACAGCCTGGCCAACATAGTGAAACCCTGTCTCTATTAAAAATACAAAAATTAAGCTGGGCGCGGTGGCTCACGCCTGTAATCCCAGCACTTTGGGAGGCCGAGG
>NW_012108153.1:10541-12584 GCF_000951045.1 Mandrillus leucophaeus | reverse complement strand
CCAGGATGGTCTCGATCTCCTGACCTCATGATCCGCCCGTCTCGGCCTCCCAAAGTGCTGGGATTACAGGCTTGAGCCACCGCGCCCGGCCAATGTTTCTTATTTTTAAAAAATACAATGAGTGGTGGCTCACGCCTGTAATCCCAGCACTTTGGGAGGCCAAGATGAGAGAGGATAACTTAAGGCCAGGAATTCGACATCAACCTGAGCAACATAGCAAGACCCCCGACTCCACAAAAACAATAGAAAAATTAGCTAGATGTGGTAGTGTGTACTTGTAGTTCCAGCTACTTGAGAAAAACAAGCTGGATGTGGTGGTGTGCACCTGTAGTTCCAGCTGCTTGAGAGGCTGAGGTGGGAGCATTGCTTGAGCCCAGGAGATTGAGGCTGCACTGAGCTATGATCACGCCTCAAGCGATCATATGATTGCATATATCATCCAGGCTGCAGTGCGTATGATCACTGCCTCAGAAAAAAATTTAATTCTGGCAAAACAATTCCCAGACAAAAAAAGTAATTTAGAAACATGGCTAAGTAGAAACAGATCAATTTACGGTTTTTGCTCTTCTCTGCCCCCTTTCTCTGGAAAGCCCCTCTTTTGAGCTTTTTTTTTTTTTTTTTTTTTGAGATGGAGTCTTACTCTGTTGCCCAGGCTGGAGTGTAGTGGTGTGATCTCAGCTCACTGCAACCTCTGCCTGCTACCACCATGCTTGGCTAATTTTTGTATTTTAGTAGAGATGGGTTTGCAATGTTGGCCAGGCTGGTTTCGAACTCCTGACCTCAAGTGATCCACCCACCTTGGCCTCCCAAAGTGCTGGGATTACAGGCATGAGCCACCGTGCCCATCCTTGTTTTGAACATTTCTTTTAAGGCCTCAGGCTTCCAGGTAAATCCAGCCCAGGGTTTAGTTCAAGCCAAGACCGAACTCTGTTCACCCCTCTCTGGTCTCCAGAGAGGAGTTGCCTGGCCACGTGGTGGCAGGAAATGCAGAGATCTGGACAGGTTCCAAGGCCAAGGTGTTCTTTGAGTAATGGGCCTTGATCCTAGCAGGGTTCTTCAGAGACTTCCTGAGATAACAGGAAACGCAGGGCGTCCAGAGCTTGGCCTTAGGGGAAAAAGCCACTCAGAGTGGGCTAAATCAGGTGAGGCTGGCTGCCAAGCTCAGCCGTGGGGTGGGGGGCGTGGGAACATGTCCTGGGCCTTGGGAACCTCAGAAAAGGTCCTCTGTACCCATCACATTCGGGACTGGTGGGGTCCCTGGCATCGTCACATCCAGAGCAGGGGCTGCCATCTGCTTCTGGCCCCAGGACCCCTCCCCAGGCATATGTCCCTGCCAGTGTACCAAGGGACACCCCCAGCCTGTGGCCTATCCCAGTGGCTGGCTGTAGATCCTACATTTTGTGACCGAGGTGACAGAGACCCACAGCAGGGCCATGACAGTGACTGTCCCTTTGCTTCAATGCTGCTGTTTTTTCCCCTCAGAACTCAGCCTCCTCCCAAGCTCCCTGTGGGTCCTAACCACAAGCTCTCCAATAATTACTATTGCACTCGTGATGGCCGTCGGGAATCTGTGCCCCCTTCCATCATCATGTCCTCGCAGAAGGCGCTGGTGTCAGGCAAGCCAGCAGAGAGGTGAGGATCTCCAGCGTTAGCTCACCACAGCCCCCATGCCCCCCTCCTGCAACCCACTCTCTCTCCCCAACTTGTGGAAAGGGTGCTTGTCAAGATCCTACTCAGTAAGCATCAATTGCATCAGGAACGGTGCTGCTGGGAGCTTTTTGTCCGAGAGCTCATTTGCTTGTTTTTAGAGACAGAGTCTTGCTCTGTCGCCCAGGATGAAGTGCGATGGCGCGATCATTGCTCACTGCAGCCTTGAACTCCTGGGCTGAAGTGATCCTCCCCTCCTTCCTTGGCCTCCCCAGTAATTGGTATTACAGATTAATGCCACCTTGCTGGGTTAATTTTTTTTTTTTTTTTTTGAGACGGAGTCTCACTCTGTTGCCCAGGCTGGAGTGCAGTGGCGTCCTTAGCCTCCGAATAGCT
>NW_012108153.1:5690-10395 GCF_000951045.1 Mandrillus leucophaeus | reverse complement strand
CAGCTAATTTTTGTATTTTCAGTGGAGATGGGGTTTCACCATCTTGGCCAGCCTGGTCTTGAACTCCTGACCTCACGATCCACCCAGTTCGGCCTCCGAAAGTGCTGGGATTAAAGGCGTGAGCCACCGTGCCTGGCCTGTTTTTTTTGTTTTTTGTTTTTTTTTTTTTTGAGACAGAGTCTTGCCATGTTGCCCAGGCTGGAGTGCAGTGGCGTGATCTCGGCTCACTGCAAGCTCTGCCTCCCAGGTTGACGCCATTCTCCTGCCTCAGCCTCTCATGTAGCTGGGACTACAGTTGCCCACCACCACGCCTGGCTAAGTTTTTGTATTTTTAGTAGAGATGGGATTTCACCATGTTAGCCAGGGTGGTCTCCATCTCCTGACCTCGTGATCCGCCTGCCTCGGCCTCCCAAAGTACTGGAATTACAAGTGTGAGCCACTGTACCCAGCCTTCATGCTGGGTTAATTTTTAAATGTTTTGTAGAGATGGGGTCGTGCTCTGTTGCCCAGGCTGTTCTCAAACTCCTGGGCTCAAGCAATCCTCCTGCCTTGGCCTCCCGAGTAGCTGGGACTACAGGTGAGAGTCACCATGCTCAGGAAGAGCTCATTTAGTCCAACCCAGTGGAGGGTAGAAGTTAGCACCTCAGCCAGGACTGGGCATCCTACAAAACATGAAGTTCCGGGGTCCCTCCAAGGGCCCTGTGAAAAGCTGAGACATTACTGTTTATGTAACTATGAATTCTTATTTTATTTATTTATTTTGAAAAAGTGTCACACTCTTGTTGCACAGGCTGGAATGCGGTGGTGCGATTTTGGCTCGCTGCAACCTCCACCTCCTAGGATCAAGCAATTCTCCTGCCTCAGCCTCCCAAGTAGCTGGGATTACAGGCGCGTGCCACCATGCCAGGCTAATTTTGTATTTTTAGTAGAGTTGGGGTTTCACCATGTTGGTCAGCTGGTCGTGAACTCCTCACCTCATGTGATCTCCTGGTCTTGGCCTCCCAAAGTGTTGGAATTACAGGCATTAGCCACAGCGCCTGGCCATGTATTATTCTCAGAGAGGGAGTTGTATAAACCTTGGATTCCTCTCTAAAACTAGTTTGGTCCCTGGTTTCAAGTGCCTTCTCTTAATTAAATGGGGACTCTAATAGTATCTACTTGAGAAAGCTGTTATGAGGGTTAGTCCTCATAATTAATATTTGTAAACTCTTAGAAGGGAGCCTGGCACAGAGTCAGTGTCCTGCCTACCTCCTAATAACTCCACCAGTTAGATGGTGATGGCCCCTCTTGCAGAAGAGGAAATCGAGGCTCACAGAAACCAAGTGACTGGCCTGGGTCACACAGGCAGCGGTAAGCAGAAGCAGGATTTCTTTTTTTTTTTTGTTTTTGAGACAGAGTCTCCTGCTGTCGCCGAGGCTGGAGTGTAGTGGCACGATCTCAGCTCACTGCAAGCTCCGTCACCTGGGTTCACGCCATTCTCCTGCCTCAGCCTCCCGAGTAGCTGGGATACAGGAACCCTCTGTCGCATCCGGCTAATTTTTTATTTTTAGTAGAGATGGGGTTTTACCATGGAATCGATCTCCTAACCTCGTGATCCGCCCGCCTCAGCCTCCCAAAGTGCTGGGATTACAGGTGTGAGCCACCGCGCCCGGCAGCAGAAGCAGGATTTCAAACCAGTTTGCCTGGGATTCCCACTGGGGTCTGGGTTCTACAGACGACTCACGGTGTGGGCAGTCTCCGCCTTCTTGAGCCTTGGTTTCTTCCTGTGTAAAACAGGGATGCTAGACTTGCAGTGTGCTGAGATCTGAGAGGTGATGAGGCCAGGCAGGGCCTGCTCGGTACTTAGAACTCTGTGAATAGGCCAGGCGCGGTGGTGTGTGCCTGTAATCCCAGTGATTCGGGAAGCTGAGGTGTGAGGATTGCTTGAGTTCTAGACCTGTTTGAGTAACACAGCGAGACCCTGTCTCATTAAAAAATTTTTAGGCTGGGTATGGTAGCTCACGCCTGTAATCCCAGCACTTTGGGAGGCCGAGGTGAGCAGAACACTAGGGGTCAGGAGATCAAGACCAGCCTGGCCAATGTGGCGAAACCCTGCTTCTACTGAAATACAAAAGTTAGGGGCGCTGTGGCTCTTGCCTGTAATCCCAGCACTTTTGGAGGCTGAGGTGGGTGTATTGTTTGAGCCCAGAAGTTCAAGACCAGCCTGAGCAGCATGGTGAAACCCCATCTCTACAAAAAAATACAAAAATTAGCCAGGTGTGGTGGCGTGTACCTGTAGTCCCAGCTACTTGAAGGGTTGAGGCAGAAGGATCTCTTGAACCTGCGAGGTCAAGGAAGCTTCATTAAGCTGAGATCGCACCAGTGCACTCCAGCCTGGGTGACAAAGTGAGACCCTGTCTCATAAATAATAAACAAGAAAGAAAATACAAAAATTAGCCGGGAGTGATGGTGCACACCTGTAATCCCAGCTACTTGGGAGGCTGAAGCAAGAGAATCACTCAAGCTTGGGAGGCGGAGGTTGCAGTGAACTGAGATTGCGCCACTGCATACCAGCCTGGGCAATAGAGCAAGACCGTGTCTCAAAAAGCAAGAATTCTGAATAGTCAGTGGAGTGGTCCTTGTTGTCACCTTCTGATTCACTGGAGTCCAGCAGCAGAGTGTGGCAAACTACCTTGTTCCCACGCAGCCCCTTGCCATACCCCCAGAGATGTCTGCATTTCCCAGGGAGGCCACTTCCGCCTCTTCCACTTCCTTGAGGCTCCTGGGGGGTCCTGTGCCTCCACCCCTGGGGCACCTCCTCCATCTCCTGCTTCGTTTCTTGCTTAGGCTGTGAGGTGAGTCCCTCCAGCCCTAGGCCCCACAGGCTCAGGTGGGCGGGGTGAGAGGGGAGGGTGCTGGTCTTGGACTTGTCAGCACAGGGTCTCCTGGGGGCTCCCTTTTGGCCAGCTCTGGGCCAGAGATGCGTTTTGCAGTTGCCATTTGCATATGGATCCTCAGCCTCACCAGCCTGAGTCTTCCTGAGGGCGGTGCCTCATCTTCCTGGCTCTGCGCCCACACCGTTGCACCTGCCATGCAGTTCTTGCCCAGTCCCTGAGGCCAGTGTCACTTGATTGCTTGGCCCTTTTGCCAGCAACCTGTTTTGAGGGGCAGCAGGAATGGGGGTGGGGGCCTTGTACACACTGGAGACCAGAAGTGGGAGGGGAGGAGCCCAGCTCTCCACAGTGGGTTCTGGGCCTGGGGGCCACGGCAGGGGGTTCACCCAGGGCTCGAGGGAGAGAGGGGGCTTGCCAGCTCCCACCTGGCGTCGGCTGACCCTCTGAGGGGCCGCGTTGGAGGGGCTGGCATTCTGGAACCCCCTGCTGTCTGTCCTGCTGTCTGTCTTGCAGTCTGTCCTGCTGTCCGCCCTGCAGGCCCAGAAAGTCCCTGTGGGTGTGTTTGTACTGGGGCAGGTGTGGGCGCCCTCAGATCTTTCCACACTGTTCTTTGGAAACCCTCACTGGTCTTTCCCTCCTCCAGCTCTGCTGTAGCAGCCACTGAGAAGAAGGCGGTGACTCCAGCTCCTCCCATGAAGAGGTGGGAGCTGTCCTCGGACCAGCCTTACCTGTGACACCGCGCCCTCAGGGCCACCTGACTACTTTGCCTCCTTGGTTTCCCTCCAGGGAGAATGTGACCTAATTTATGATGAATACATAGAGCGCGGGTATCACTTCTAGTTTTACTTTAAAAAATAAAAAAATAGAGACAGAGTCTCACCGTGTTTCCTAGGCTGAGCTTGAACTCCTGGCATCAAGCGATCCTCCTGCCTTGACCTCCCAAAGTGCTGGGATTACTGGCATGAGCCACGGCGCCCGGCCCTGATTTTATTTTTATTTTTTAGACCTTCCTGCTGAGGCCCCTACTTGACCTTGGTCACCCTGCAGCTCAGCGGGGAAGGCAAAGGACGGTGAGGGCTGCTCACAGGAAGGCAGACCTAGGGCAGATCAGGAAAGGCCTCCTTGAGCCCGAAACCATTGTGCTGGGGCTGTGGGATGGGAATGAGTTCGCTCCAGAAGGAAGGCAGCTGGTTCCTAGGGAGGAGATGGAAATCTGGCTGCAGGAGCCAGAGTTTTGTGCTTGTCACCCAGGCTGGAGTGCAATGGTGTGATCTCGGGTCACTGTAACCTCTGCCTCCTGGGCTCAAGCAATTCTCCTGCCTCATCCTCCCGAGTAGCTGGGACTACAGGTGTGCACCACCATAACTGGCTAATTTTTTTTTTTTTTTTTGTAGAGATGGCCAGGCTGGTCTCAAATTCCTGACCTCAGGTGATCCACCCGCCTTCACCTCTCAAAGTGCTGGGATTACAGGTGTGAGCCACCACACCTGGCCTCTGATTTTAAGCAATACCCAGCTAACTTGGATTTTGGGGTGAAGTCAGTGCCGAGTCTCCCAACTCTGTTGGCACTCCAGGGGTGGGAGAGACACTGTCTCTGGGTGCAGAGACCCTGGAGACAGAACTGCCCTTTCCCCCAAAGGCCAGGCTCTGACCTTGAGAGTGGTGGGGATGGGTGATCCTTGTGGGAGGTTGGACTCCAGGAGCACTGGCTGTTGAGGAGCATTGATCGTGAAGACCAGTCGGGTGGGGTAAGGGGTATATGTGTGGGTGCTCAGTAGTCCAGCCACAGACTTCTCACTTTCATCTTTTTTTTTTTTTTTTTTTTTTTTTTT
>NW_012108153.1:0-5540 GCF_000951045.1 Mandrillus leucophaeus | reverse complement strand
GACGGGGTTTCACCATGTTGGCCAGGCTGGTCTTGAACTCCTGACCTCAGGTGATCCACCTGCCTCGGCCTCCCAAAGTGCTGAGATTACAGGTGTGAACCACCGCGCCTGGCCTTCCATCTCTTTTTTAAATTTCTGTTTGAGACAGAGTCTTGCTCTGTCACCCAGGTTGAGTGCAGTGGCGTGATCTTGGCTCACTGCAACCTCCATCTCCTGGGTTCAAGTGATTCTCTTGCTTTAGCCTCCCAAGTAGCTGGGACTTCGGGTGTGTGCAACCATGCCCAGCTAATTTTTGTATTTTTAGTAGAGACAGGGCTTCGCCATGTTGGCCAGGCTGGTCTCAAACTCCTGACCTCAAGTGATCTGCCCGCCTCTGCCTCCCAAAGTGTTGGGATTACAGGCATGAACCACCGCGCCCGGCCTAACTTCCATCTCTTGAGGGCTCCCCCAGCCACTTCTCACATGAACCTTCCTCAGCACCTTCCACTGAGGCTGCTGCTTGACCTTGGTCACCCTGCAGCTCAGCGGGGAAGGCAAAGGACAGTGAGGGCTGCTCACAGCAAACCTAGGGCAGATCAGGAAAGGCCTCCCTGAGCCAGAAACCATTACGCTGGGACTGTGGGATGAGAATGAGTTCGCCCCAGAAGGAAGGCAGCTGGTTCCTGGGGAGGAGACAGAAATCTGCAAAGGGAGGGTGGCCAAGTCTGGCCGCAGGAGCCACCCAGTGACCCTAAGCAGGGGAGCGTCATGGCTTCCCCAGGGCACAGCCCAGACCCTTCAGCAGCTAGAAAAGATCAGCTGTGGATCGAGAGGGTGCTGAGCCGGCCCTGCCCTCTGGAAGGGGAAAGGCCACGGCTGCAGGCAGCAGGTACAAGTGTCCCAGAGTGGGTCCTACAAAGGCTAACAGCCCAAGGCTTCCTGGAGGAGGAGGGATTCTGCTTGGGGCAAAAGGATGAATCAGATTCAGAAAGGTCAGGAGGGAGAGAAAGACCAGGCAGGGTGTGCAGAGGCCACAAGGAGGGCAAGACCCTAGGCAAGGCATGCCACTAACGGCGTCTGAACCAAGTTTTATGAACACGACTTTTTTTTTTTTGAGATGAAGTCTGTCACCAAGGCTGGAGTTCAATGATGTGGTCTCAGTTCACTGCCTCCTGAATAGCTGGGACTACAAGTTAGAGCCACCATGTCCAGCTAATTTTCTTTTTTCTTGAGGCGGGCGGGGACTTGCTGTGTTGCCCAGGCTGATCTCCAACTCCTGGGCTCAAGCGATATGCCCGCCTCTGCTTCCCAAAGTGCTGGGATTACATGCGTGACCCATCGCGCCCGGTCTTTATTATTTAATTTAATTAATTAATTGATTTCCTTTCCTTTTTTTCCCCCAAGCAACCCGACTCCGAGAATGGACGTTTCATTTATTCATTTACTCACCAAATTACTAAGAGCCTACTGTGAGTGTGTCAGGCCCTGAGAATAAAGCAGTGAGCAATAGAAGATCCCTGCCTTCCAGTAGCTGGCATTCTATGGGGACTCGGGCAATAAACCAGAATAAGTAAATAAAATAAATTAACTGTCGGCGCCACAAAAGCAGTGAGATGGGGGAGGAAATGGGGAGTGCCTGAGGGGCGTGGCTGCCATACTAAAGAGGATCACGAGGCAGTAACGTTTGCAGCAGTCCTCACATGGAACGGGAAATAATGCAAATAAACACCAGCAAATTCCTTTCCATCCCCAGAAGTTTCTGACTTCAAGCGGCCTCCATACCTTTCGACTGATCTCGTCACTGGGGAAAGTAGGGGACGGGCCTGTAATTCTCTTTTTCCTCCTATTCTGACATTTACGGTACTCGTAGCCGCGGGCGCAGCGGGACTCGGGGGCTTGGGCCCCGCCTCCGCCCCGCGCGTGCGCGTGCGCAGGGATAAGAGCGAGGTCTGGACGGCGCGTGGCCGGCGCAGCTGCGGGGACAGCTCGACCGGCGGTTGGATGGCGCGGGGTGGAGCGCAGCGAACCGGGGCTCTAGGCCTGGTGCTGCGGCTGCTGCTCGGCCTCGGACTAGGCCTAGAGGTCGCCGCCACCCCGCTTTCCACCCGGACCTCTGCCCAGGCCTCAGGTGAGTGACCCCCGGCAGAGCAGGCTCCCACCTTTCGTGAGGATTCGCGCCGCCCCCGCGCTCCGACAACGCCTCGCCATTGGTTGCACCGCACGTCCGTCCATGACACTCCCCCTGCACGTGGACTTGGACTTAATCGCTTGCGGGAAGGCGCGGGCTGGAGCTAGGGAGACCCCATGCTGGGGGAGGGGGAGAGGGTGCCTCCACCTGCCTTTAACGGTTTTGCCCCGGCACTACGCACCCTCTCCACACCTGCTCTGCTCTGTCGTGCCCCATTGTCACCTCCAAGCCGCCCTTCATGCCAGCGTGGTCAGGAAAGCTCTTAGCAGGTTCAGATTGTCCGACCGCTAATCACGCAGGGCGGGTCACCTGGTGCCTCTCGCACCTTTGCCTTCCAAACCCTCGCGCCCAGGCCTTGTGACCGTTCCGCGACCGTCTCTCCTCCTTTGTCCTCCATCATTGGAGAACGCGAGGTCTCTCCCCCCATGCTACTCCAGGCCCTCGCAGAGACTGGGGTCACAAGTTCAGTATACCCCCGTGGGCATGTTCGCCCTGGCCTAAGTGGTATTGGTGGTGGCCAGTAGGGACGGGCTCCCTCTCTGATACTCCTAGAGGCAGCTGGGAGGGTTGAAGTCGCCTCCCTGTGCACACAGGCACTCCCAACTTGCAGCTCTGGGCTCAAGCTCACACACTTTCCCAGCTCCTTTGTGCATTCTGCACTTTCTAGGTCCCTGGACTCATCCCAAAGTCCCTGACAATCACGCTAAATGTTCCTGGGTTTTTTTTTTTTTTTTTTTTTAAAGGAGGCAGGGTTCACGTTAACTAAGTACAAAAGTTTTTTGGTTGTTTTTTTGTTTTTTGTTTTTTTTTGAGACGGAGTCTCGCTCTGTTGCCCAGGCTGGAGTGCAGTGGCGCAATCTCCACTCACTGCAAGCTCCGCCCGCCGGGTTCATGCCATTCTCCTGCCTCAGCCTTCCGAGTAGCTGGGACTACAGGCACCACCACCATGCCCGGCTAATTTTTGTATTTTTAGTAGAGATGGGGTTTCACCATGTTGGCCAGGCTGGTCTCGAACTCCTGACCTCAAGTGTTCCGCCTGCCTCAGCCTCCCAAAGTGCTGGGATTGCAGGACAAAACTCTACACACAGTCTCTTTGTCCTCAGGATGTTGAGGTAGGGATTCCCAGCATACCCCTTTTACATGTGAGAAAACTGAGGCCAGGAGGGAAAGTCACTGGTCACTCTAACTCCTGTCAGGCTTACCACCCTATGAGGCGGGGACTGCTGTGCTCTGCTGTCCACTTTGCAGAGGGACACACACTCCAGCAGGCCAGTGAAGGGAGGTCAGAGGTGTCAGGGCTGTGGAAGTCTGGGCCTGGGTAGAGAGCCACACCTGGAGGCTGCCAGACCCCTTGGGGGCAGGGAAGGAAGCTGGCTCTGGTTTGTCCACAGCTCTTCTGGGCTCCACAGAGCTCAGGGACCGTGTGGCAAGCAGGTGCAATTGGGCCTGATGGCCGGGGAGGGGCTGACTGTGGGCAGTGGGGGGTTGGAGGCTCATGGCTGGTGGGTAAAGGTGGAAGAGGTTAAACGCCCTGGCAGAGTGAAGCCAAGCCGGGTGGCAGAATTGCCACCTCCCCTGGCCGCACCCAGGAGGAAACCTTGAAGGCCACTCCCTTCCTCTATTCCTTGACCCAGGTTCCAGGCCCCTCTGTGCCTCTCCAGGTCGGCAAACAGCTAAGCTTCCCTGCTCAGAATCTAGGACAGCCTGGATCTTCTCTGGACCCAGCTTGAACCCTTATGTGACCTGTGTCCACTTATGATCAGGCACTGCCCTGGGTTTAGGCAGCCAGGTCACAGCCCTGACCTCCACGGACTGTCCAGTCTGTGGGTGGACAGGCATGACCAGGGCTTTGAGGACAGTTGTCAGACGTGGGAGGCAGTGCTTCCTAGGTCTCTGAGAGGGACTTGAGAACCGTCCCAGGAAATCAGCTGAGATCTGAAAATTGAGGGGAAAACACAGGGTGTAGAGAGGAGAGCAGGAAGGGCAGCTCTCTGGTGTCCTAATGGACCTTGGGGCCTGGGGCTCTGGTGAGGAGCTGACACATTTAGGATGGGGAAAGTGATAGGTCTGGGAGCAATTCAGGAGGCGAGGCAACAGGACTTGGTGACTGAGCAGGTTTTCTACCCAGTGCCTCAGTTTCCCTTTTGCTACCTAGAGGAGATACACCCTCCCTGCTAACCTGAGCCCGTGAGCTTGACCCAGGGCATGTGGAAAAATGGCCCGTCCCCCAGTCTCTTTAACCACTGAGTTTGGAGTTCTCCCGGGTAGATCATCTCGCTGTAAGGAGCCTGGTGAAAACTCTGGGATCAGTGAGACCTGAGTTCGAACCCCAACTCCACCACCAGCTCTTTTTTTTTTTTTTTTTTGTGGCGATGGAGTCTCGCTCTGTCGCCCAGGCTGGAGTGCAGCGGTATGATTTCGGCTCGTTGCAACCTCTATCTCCCAGGTTTAAGCAATTCTCATGCTTCAGCCTCCCGAGTAGCTGGCATTACAGTGCACGCACCACCACGCCCAGCTAATTTTTGTATTTTTAATAGAGATGGGGTTTCACCATGTAGGCCAGGCTGGTCTCAGTGACCTCAAGTGATCCACCTGCTTCGGCCTCCCAAAGTGCTGAGATTACAGGCATGAGCCACCGCACCCAGCCTCTGCCACCAGCTCTGTAGCCTCCTCTTAGTTCCTTTATCTGTAATCTGGGGAGTGCAGTAGCACCTGCCCGGTGGGGCTCTTGGTGAGCCCAGGAACTGCCACACTCTGAACCGCACTTGTACTAGGGGCTCAGTAACAAGCAGCCGCCAGTGTGGTTCCTACATCCCAGGACTTCACCCATCTCCTGCGGGTCACAGCCAGTGGCTGCTGTGCTCTTGGAGGAGGGTCCAGCCTCCAGCTTCCCAGGCTTCATTTGCATCCGTCTCGCAGGCCCCAGCTCAGGCTCGTGCCCACCCACCAAGTTCCAGTGCCGCACCAGTGGCTTATGCGTGCCCCTCACCTGGCGCTGTGACAGGGACTTCGACTGCAGCGATGGCAGCGATGAGGAGGAGTGCAGTGAGTGGCCACGCCCCAGGGCGGGGCTTACAGGGGGCGGGCCTGAGGGTGGGCTGTTAGGGGCCAGGCACACGGAGGTGGAGCTTGTGGGAGAGGCAGGGCCACAGGGATGGGTGCGACTTGAGTCTGTGGGTCATAAGAAGAAGTGGGGTCTAAGATGAGCTTGAGCTGGGCCCAGTGGCTCATGCCTGCAATCCCAGCACTTTGGAAGGCTAGGGTGGGAGGATCGATCACTTGATCCTGGGAGGTTGAGGCTGCAGTGAGCTAGGATTGTGCCAGTGCACTCCAGCCTGGGCAACAGAGTAAGACTCTGTCTCAGGAAAAAAAA
>NW_012108152.1:0-1288 GCF_000951045.1 Mandrillus leucophaeus | reverse complement strand
GGCATGGTGGCACGTGCCTGTAATCCCAGCTAAGGCTGAGGCAGGAGGATTGCTTGAACCCAGGAGGTGGAGGTTGCAGTGAGCCGAGACTGTGCTACTGCACTCCAACCTGGGTGACACAGCGAGACTCTGTCTAAAAAAAAAAAAAAAAAGACAGAAACTAAATTCACATATAATAGGATTAGAGTCCAAAACTCACTAGGCTGTGTCTCCTTATTCTCAGAGAAAACATATAGGCCCAAATACACAGGCCCAAATGTATTTAGAAATGCTATTACCATGTATGTCCATTAATATTAAGGGTTTTTTCCCCCCCAACCACAAAAACCATGTTAGAAATTATTCTTAGATTTAGAAAAAAAGTTTGTGGGTATTTTTCAGGATACTAGGGGAACAAAATAAAACCATATACAAAGGATAATAGCCCATTTAAAAAAATAAAAACATTCATGTAGGCAAATACTAAGTAAACCCACTGTGCAAGGAATTCCACTAGGTGCTACCAGGAATACAAATTGAATAAGGCACAGTACGTAATTATAGCAGAGAATAAACTGAGGTTCAAAGAACTCTGAGTGTTCAAAAGAAAAGGAGAGTTGGTGATGCCTCTGAGTATGATATTCGATAAGCCAGTGGTTGTGACAGTCTCCATCTCAGCAGAAGGGGTCTAGGACAGAGACAAAGATTTGGGGATATAAAGGGTCTCTAAAGTCACAGAGGTACAAAACACTGTACAGGATGTATATAAAGAGAAAAGAAGTGGAGGGTGAGGCACAGAGCAACAGCAGAGGAAGAAGAGGAGAGGAAGAAGATTCACTAAGGCAGACTTGAGTGGGGTAAGGGCAGGTCAGGAGACAGCGACCACATTGTGGCCACATTAGAAAGAGAGGGCATTCAGGAGGTGGAGACTGGTCCACAGTGCCCAATATGGCGTCCAATGGGATTTCAATTGCCAGTCTTAGTAAAAGAGGTTTTAATAAGAAAGGGTAACACACAGACTGCAAGTTTTGGTAAGAAAATATGAGAAAATAAGCATGAATCTACCACAAATGCACACTATTCTGTTGAGAGAATCAAGAAAAGAGGTTGCCAACACCAAAGACCTTAGAAATATTTTTAAATTGATAATAAATAATAGCCAATATTTGCCATTCCTCAAATACGCCCATGAGATTTTTTTTTTTTTTTTTTTTTTTTTTTTTTTTTTTTTTTTTTTTTTTTTCTATTTGGGGGGGGCATTTTTCTCAATTTTTTTTTTTTTTTTTTTTTTTACACGGGGTCTCATTGT
>NW_012108151.1:0-890 GCF_000951045.1 Mandrillus leucophaeus | reverse complement strand
GTGGTGGCCCAAGGGACAGAGGAGTGATTCTCCTTCTCATCTGTTGCAGTGTTACTAGTGATTTCTAATACTTTTCTTGGATCAGAACTAGGAGCACTTTAAGAAATACTAATAAAACTAAGTGTGGGCAGTGCGACCCTAGCTTATTTACAGGTGATGCAGTTTTGTGGCATTTTAGTTTGGGTACTTCCTGCTGTCCTCTACCGTAGCAATTATAAGCACTTTGCAATGGTCAGTTTATGGGTCTGTCTGCTTCACTAGCCTATAAATCCCTTAAGGGCAAGAACTGTGTCTCGTTATCCTTACCATTTGGCACTGTGTCTGCTCCATGAATGTTGCAGATGGTGGGACGGATTGATAGTTGGATGGGGCCATAAATGGGTGTATAGCTGAATGGTTGGATGGATGGATGATGGATAGATGGATGGATAGAAGGATGGATAATGGGTGAATGACAGAGGAATAGAGGGATGGGTGGATGCAGATGAATGGAAGGACGGATAATGGATGGATGATGGATGGATGGTTGGATGATGGTTGGATGTATGTATGTGGATAAATGGAAGGATGGATGATGGATATGGATGGATAGAAGGATGAATGATGGATGGATATGTAGAAGGATGGGTAATGGATGTTGGACGAATGGATGGAAGGATCGATGACAGATGGGTGGATGGATGGATGGGGATGAATGGAAGGATGGATAATGAATGGATGATGGATGGATGGATGGGTGGATGGATGGAAGGATGGATGGATACATAGAAGGATGGATGATGGAAGGATGGATGTGGATGAATGGAAGGATGGATGATGGATGGATGATGGATGGATGGATAGAAGGATGGATGACAGATGAGTGGTTGGATAGATGTAGATGAATGGAA
>NW_012108150.1:0-1124 GCF_000951045.1 Mandrillus leucophaeus | reverse complement strand
TCGCACGATCTTGGCTCACTGCAACCTCCGCCTCCTGGGTTCAAGTGATTCTTGTGCCTCTCAGCCTCCCAAGTAGCTGAGATTACAGGCACGTGCCACCACACCTGGCTAATTTTTGTTCTTTCTAGTAGAGATGGGGTTTCACCATGTTGGCCAGGCTGGTCTTGAACTCCTGACCTCAGGTGGTCTGCCCACCTCAGCATCCCAAAGTATTGGGATTACAGGTGTGAGCCCATCCTGGTTTTTTGTTGTTGTCGTTGTTTGCTTGTTTTTTGTTTGCCACCGTACCCGGCTAATTTTTGTATTTTTAGTAGAGACAGAGTTTCACCATATTGGCCAGGCTGGCCTTGAGCTCCTCACCTCGTGATCTTCCTGCCTCGGCCTCCCAAAGTGCTGGGATTACAGGCGTGAGCCACTGTGCCCAGCCTATTGTTGTTTAAGTAAAAGAATGTTGTTTAAATAAAATAAATTTATTCTCTTATAGTCTGGAGGCCAGAACTTAGAACTGGTTTTCAGTCTAATTTTTTTTTCTTCTTTGGGAGAAGGGCATCAGAATATTGTGAATATACTTTTTTGACTAAAAAAAGTTTTCTCTGGGCATGGTGGCTCACCTGGAATTGCCTGTAATCCTGGCACTTTGGAGGAGGCTGAGGCAGGTGGATCGCTTGAGTCCAGGAGTTGGAGAGCAGCTTGGGTGACATGGTGAAACCCAGTCTCTACCAAAAAAAAAAAAAAAAAAAAAATTAGCCAGCCATGATGGTGGCGTGCCCTTGTAGTTCCCAGCTACTTGGGAGGCTTAGCTGGGAGGATCACTTGAGACCAAGAGGCAGAGGTTGCAGTGAGCTAAATTCATACCACTGCACTCCAGCCTGGATGACAGAGCGAGACCTCGTCTGAAAAAAAAATTTTTTTTTACTAGCATGACAAATATCTTTTCATTTCAAATATATTTCTTTTTTTTTTTTTTTTTTGGAGGCGGAGTCTCGCTCTGTCGCCCAGGCTGGAGTGCAGTGGCCGGATCTCGGCTCACTAGTTTTTTGTATTTTTTAGTAGAGACGGGGTTTCACCGTGTTAGCCAGGATGGTCTCGATCTCCTGACCTCGTGATCCGCCCATCTCGGCCTC
>NW_012108149.1:0-1302 GCF_000951045.1 Mandrillus leucophaeus | reverse complement strand
ACCCGGGAGGCGGAGCTTGCAGTGAGCTGAGATCCGGCCACTGCACTCCAGCCTGGGCTACAGAGCAAGACTCTGTCTCAAAAAATTAAAAAAAAAAAAAGAAGTTTCACTGTGTTTCCCAGACTGGAGTGCAGTGGCACGATCTCGGGTCACTGCAACCTCCGCCTCTCGGGTTCAAGCCATTCTCCTGCCTCAGCCTCCCAAGTAGCTGGGATTACAGGTGTCCACCACCATGCTCAGCTATTTTTTGTATTTTTAGTAGAGGTGAGGTTTCACCGTGTTGGTCAGGCTGGTCTCGAACTCCTGAACTCAGGTGATTCTCCCACCTCAGCCTCCCAAAGTGCTGGGAGTACAGGCATGAGCCACTGTGCCCAGTCTCCTCTTCTTCTGAAGACCTGTAAACTACAGAGAAAGTCATCCGACCTCACCCCCAACATACAATGTTGGAACAGGCATAGGCTAACCACCACAGATATCCCTACTCAAGATGGGAAGAAATGGCCTGGGTCTGTCCTCTCCAGTCATAACCGCATCATAATCTAACCTCGCTCAGTCTGCCCACAAGTTACCGTGAATTACTTTTGGAGGTCTTCCCAACTCTTCAATCACACTTTCAATCTGCAAGAAAATTATTGGGTGTGTGCCATTTCTATGGAAGATGAATTTTACCCACCACATTCTGATTTTTCTGAATTTCACTTATAAAAAAAAAAACTTTTGGTCGGGCGCGGTGGCTCACGCCTGTAATCCCAGCACTTTGGGAGGCTGAGGCAGGCGGATCACATGAGGCCAGGAGTTTGAGACCAGCCTGGCCAACGTGGCAAAACCCCGTCTCTACTAAAAATACAAAAATTAGCCGGGCGTGGTGGCAGGTGCCTGTAATAGCAGCTACTCGAGAGACTGAGGCAGGAGAATTGCTTGAACGCAGGAGGCGGAGGTTGCAGTGAGCCGAGATTGTGCCACTGCACTCCGGCCTGGGTGACGGAGCAAGACTCCATCTCAAATAATAAAAAAAAAGTTGCACTTGGGTCTTGGGGCTTCTTCTATAACCACACTTGATTATAGTTAATGTTTCAATAACAGCATTCATAGCCTTGTATTTTATTCAAAATAAAATTTTTGAAATTAACTCATGCTTCTTAAAAAAATTTAGAAACATTCCAAAGTGTGTAAAACACAAAAATTCCTTCCATACTTTCTCTTCACTCCCTAGAGATAATCATTGCAAATACTTTTTTCAAGTATTTACCTATACTTATTGTTGACAGAGTTTATGCTCATTTTTTTCTTTTTTTTTGAGAC
>NW_012108148.1:0-1107 GCF_000951045.1 Mandrillus leucophaeus | reverse complement strand
CCATCCTTGATGTTATCAAGTGGTGTCTCATTGTGGTTTCAGTTTACACTTTGCTGAAGGCTAATGATGTTCAACCTCTTTTTTTTTTTTTGACGGAGTCTCAGTCTGCCTCGGAGTAGCTGGGATTACAGGCACCCGCCACCATGCCCTGCTAATTTTTGTATTTTAAGTAGAGATGGGGTTTTGTCATGTTGGCCAGGCTGGTCCCAAACTCCTGACCTCAGGTGATCTGCCTGCCTGGGCCTCTCAAAGTGCTAGGTTCAAGCGATTCTCCTGCCTTAGCCTCCCGGGTTCAAGCGATTCTCCTCCCTTAGCCTCCCGAATAGCTGGGATTACAGGCGCCTGCCACCACACCCTGCTAATTTTTGTATTTTTAGTAGACATGAGGTTTTGCCATTTTGGCCAGACTGGTCTCAAACTCCTGACCTCAAACTCCTGATCCACCTGCCTCGGCCTCTCACAGTGCTGGGATTACAGGTGTGAGCCACTGCGTCCGACCGTTGAACATCTTTTCATATACTTATTGGCCATTTGTGTAACTTTGTTTGGAGAAATGTCTATTCAAGTCCTCTGTCTGTTTTAAAAAATTGGTTTTAGGCCGGGTGCGGTGGCTCACTCCTGTAATCCCAGCACTTTGGGAGGCTGAGGTGGGTGGATCACCTGAGGTCAGGAGTTTGAGACCAGCCTGGCCAACATGGTGAAACCTCGTCTCTACTAAAAATACGAAAGAAATTAACCAGGTGTGGTGGCGTGTGCCCATAAACTCGGGAGCTGAGGCAGGAGAATCGCTTGAGGGAGGCAGAGGTTGCAGCGAAACAAGATTGACCACTGTACTCCAGCCTGAAGGATACAGAAAGACTCAGTCTCCAAGAAAACAAACAAAAAACACAAAAAAATTGGTTCTATTGTTGAGTTATAAATGTTCTTTGTATATTTTGGGTAGTAGACACTTATCAGATACATGGTTTGCAAATATTTTCTTCCATTCTGTAGGTTGTTTTTTTCACTTTCTTTTTTTTTTTTTTGAGATGGAGTCTCACTCTGTCGCCCAGGCTGGAATGCAGTGGCGTGATCTCGGCTCGCTGCAACCTCCACCTTCCAGGTTCA
>NW_012108147.1:0-1226 GCF_000951045.1 Mandrillus leucophaeus | reverse complement strand
TTGTTCTGTCACCAGGCTGGAGTGCACTGGCACAATCTCAGCTCACTGCAGCCTCCACCTCCCGGGTTCAAGCGATTCTCCTGCCTCAGCCTCCCGAGTAGCTGGGACTACAGGCACATGCCACCACACCCGGCTAATTTTTGTATTTTTAGTAGAGATGGGGTTTCACCATGTTGGCCAGGATGGTCTTGATCTCCTGATCTCATGATCCACTGGCCTCAGCCTTCCAAAGTGCTGGGATTACAGGCCTGGTCATATCATGACTTTAATTCAAATATGTATCATCCCTAGTATACATTATAAATGATCTTGACATTAACCCAAGCATTAAATTGAAATGTTATCAGAATATTCTCAGGACAAACACACATATAGAAAAATGTATATAACTACTGATCAGATGATTGATTGATTGATAGATAGATAGATAGATAGATAGATAGATAGATAGATGTACAATATCTCTAGAAGAGAACCCAAGAAATTATAATAGTGGTTCTTCCTGGAGAGATAACAGGGTGGGAAGTATTGGAAGTTAGAATGGGGAGGAAAATTTCTTTTCTTTTTCTTTTTCCTTTTTTTTTCTTTTTTTTGTTTTTGAGACCAGGTGTCACTCTGGTTGCCCAGGCTGGAGTGCAGCGGCACGACCTCAGCTCACTGCTGCCTCCATCTCCCAGGCTCAGGTGATTCTCCCAGCTTAGCCTCCCAGGTAGCTGGGACAATAAGCACACACCCCCAAGCCCAGCTTTTTAGTAGAGATGGGGTTTTGCCATGTTGCCCAGGCTGGTCTTGAACTCCTGGACTCAAGCAATCTGCCCACCTTGGCTCCCCAAAGTGCTGGGATTACAGGTGTGAGCCACTGCATCCAGCCATAAAATTATTACTTTTCACTGTAAACTTTTATTTATGTTTAAATTCATATATTTTTATTTTTTAAAATCACAAATAGAGTCTATAGAAGTCCAAATCCACTTACACCAGGAAGGACATTATCAAGACAAATTGTGCATGGTACTTTTAAACCAGACTGAATAGTTGTTGTATTCGTATTCCATGTTGTGCAGAGATCTAAAACAGCATGTAAAAATCCATTAAATCACAGAGATAACTGAACAAGGTGTAACAGCCCTGTCTCTACTGAGGATCAAGAGAAATCACAGCGCCTTCAAAAATTAGACATCTCACAGAAATGGCCCCTTTGCTCTTGGAGTGGAAGGCATGAGGGG
>NW_012108146.1:0-1259 GCF_000951045.1 Mandrillus leucophaeus | reverse complement strand
ACAAAGAAGGCCATTACATAATGGTAAAGGGATCAATTCAACAAGAAGAGCTAACTATACTAAATATATATGCACCCAATACAGGAGCACCCAGACTCATAAAGCAAGTCCTTAGAGACCTACAAAGAGACTTAGACTCCCACACAATAGTAACAGGAGACTTTAACAGCCCACTGTCAATATTAGATAGATCAATGAGAGAGAAGGTTATTAACAAGGACATCCAGGACCTGAACTCAGCTGTGCAACAAGCAGACCTAATAGACAACTACAGAACTCTCCATCCTAAATCAACAGAATATACATTCTTCTCAGCACCACATCACACTTATTCTAAAATTGACCACATAATTGGAAGTAAAGCACTCCTCAGCAAATGTAAAAGAATAGAAATCACAAATTGTCTCTCAGACCACAGTAAAATCAAATTAGATCTCAGGATGAAGAAACTCACTCAAAATTGCACAACTACTTGGAAACTGAACAACTTGTTCCTGAATGACTACCGGGTACATAACGAAATGAAGGCAGAAATAAACATGTTCTTTGAAACCAATGAGAACAAAGACACAGTGTACCAGAATCTCTGGGACACATTTAAAACAGTGTGTAGAAGGAAATTTATAGCACTAAATGCCCACAAGAGAAAGCTGGAAAGATCTAAAATTGACACCATAACATCACAATTAAAAGAACCAGAGAAGCAAGTGCAAACAAATTCAAATCCTAGCAGAAGGCAAGAAATAACTAAGATCAGAGCAGAACTGAAAGAGATAGACACACAAAAAACCCTTCAAAATGGAGTCTTGCTCTGTTGCCCAAGCTGGAGCGCAGTGGTGCGATCTCAGCTCACTGCAAGCTCCGCCTCCTGGGTTCACATCATTCTCCTGCCTCAGCCTCCCAAGTAGCTGGGACTACAGGCGCCCGCCACCATGCCCAACTAATTTTCTTGTATTTTCAGTAGAAATGGGGTTTCATCGTGTTAGTCAGAATGGTCTTGATCTCCTGACCTTGTGATCCACCCGCCTTGGCCTCCCAAAGTGCTGGGATTACAGGCATGAGCCATGACGCCCAGCCGATGTTTGTTTTTTAAAAAGGTCAACAGAATTGATAGACCGATAGCAAGACTAATAAAGAAGAAAAGAGAGAAGAATCAAATATACTCAATAAAAAATGATAAAGGTGATATCACCACTGATCCCACAGAAATACAAACTATCATCGGAGAATACTATAAACACTTCTATGCAAATAAACTA
>NW_012108145.1:0-1103 GCF_000951045.1 Mandrillus leucophaeus | reverse complement strand
CTTCCTGTTCTTACCTGAAAACAGGAAGAATCCTGGAATGACTTTCTAGGGTTGTTGTGAAGTTTGGATTAAGTAATCCAGGTACCATAGTTTGGATGATGCGGTGAATATGTATTTTATCTCAAAGGATTCTCTCAACCATGCTATGATGTGGGGTACATAGTCACTAAACCACCAGGCAGGGGAAGGGGTGGTAAAATAACATCTTAGAATGCAGAGTTGAACTTCAGTGCCGAGCAGTAAGGATGCTGCTCAGAGAGGGGAAATGAATTGCCTAAGGTCACACAGCGTGTGGGCCTTGAGGTCAGGGCCGCTCCCCCCTTCTCAGCGCTGCCATACTCGAGATCCCACTCTCCCCCACGGCCCCTAGCTCGGGTCCTTTCTATGGCTGTGTCTGGAGGGGCCCATCTTAGGAAGGTGGCTTTGCTGGCCGTCACCCGCTGTGGAACACGGGGCACAGGGGGGTGGGGAGAGCTGGCCCTACACCCCCACCGGCCGGGCGAGGGGCGTCTCCTGGTGCTGGCCCGCGCTGCTTCCCCGTCGCCCCGCGGCCTCCCTCCGCCTCGGGTCCTGCCATTTCTGCCCTGCCTTCTTCCTATGCTCTGGGGGAGACAGAGCCCACAGTGGATATGGAAGAGGGTTCACAGGTGGGCAGTTGTCTATGTGGCTGCATTGGAATTCTGGCATCCTCTACCTTTTTTTTTTTTTTTGAGACAGAGTCTCACTCTGTTGCCCAGACTGGAGTGCCAGCGGTGTGATCTTGGCTCACTGCAATCTCTGCCTCCTGGGTTCCAGTGATTCTCCTGCCTCATCCTCCTGATTTAGCTGGGACTACAGGCATGCACCACCACACCTGGCTAATTTTTTGTGTTTTTTAAGTAGAGACAGGGTTTCACCATGTTGGCCAGGCTGGTCTTGAACTACTGACCTCAAGTGATCTGCGCACCTCGGCCTCCCAAAATGCTGGGATTGTAGGTGTCAGCCACTGCACCCGGCCCTCATCCTCTACTTTTCAATCAACCCTCCTTCACATCTGTATAGGGCTTTTATGTCTACATTGCACATTGACCCTTAACCTCAAGACCTACTCTTTCATCAGCCGT
>NW_012108144.1:0-2752 GCF_000951045.1 Mandrillus leucophaeus | reverse complement strand
AATAAAATCTCCTATAGCTTTTAGTAAAGTTAAGCAATCTTCACCATATTGTAGTTTTTCAATAATATAAGTATAAAAATTTCCAGACATACAGAAAATTTTTAGAAATATAGTTAACACTTATATAACCCCCACCTAGATCCTGTCACTACTATTTTACATTTTATTTACCCAATGAAAGTTAACATATCTATTCATCTATCTCTCTATTTGTTCATTAATTTATCTCATTTTGGGTGCATTTCAAAGTAAATTGTAGACATCAGTATACTTTCCCAATGCTTGAGCATTTATATCTTTAAATAGAGGTCAACAGTTATTCTGTTGATAACTCCATTTATAGGAACATCCAAATGGACAAAGCTTATCCACAGTGAAAAGAAATCGTAGCAATGAAATCGTACGGTATATACTTTTTTGTGTGTAAAGCTTTTTTCACTTAGTGTAATGTTTTTTGAGATTCTTGCAAGTATCAGTAGAAATTAGTGACTTTTTATTGTCAATCAGTATTCCATTATATAAATTAGTTTTTCTTTTCTCTTATTGGTGGACACTTGAGCTGTGTCCAGTTTTTTTGGCTTTTATGAATAAAGCTGCTATGAACATTCTTGTTCAAGACTTTGGGTGAACATACGTTTTCATTTCTTTCGGGTAAATACCTAGACATGAAATGGCTGGGACATGGATTTATGTTTAGTTAGTTTTATAAAAATAAACTATCAGACCTTTACCCAAAGTGGTTGTATTATTCTATATTCCCACCAAAATTACTGAAAGTTTTAATTGCTCTACAACCTCAGCACACTGAGTTTTGATATTTAAAAAATATAATTATCCATTTTGATAGTGTGTAGTGGTATCTTATTATGGTTTCAGTTTTCATTTTCCTGATGATCTGTGGTGTGTAACATTTTTTCATTTGCTTATTTACCATTTAAGTATCTTCTGTTGAGAAAGGTCTGCTCAAATCTTTTGTGGATTTTTTGTTAAAAAAAAATGGATAGGACATTTTCACTGAATATAGAATTCCAGATAGCCAGCTATTTTCTTTCAATACTTTATTATGACCTTGCATCTTCTTTTGGTTTCCAGTAGAAGTAAATGGGTTGATTTTACTGTTGTTCTTCTGAAAATAATATATCTTTTTTCTCTAGATGACTTAAAGATTTTTCTCTTGTTTTTTTTTGTTTTTCAGCACTTATAACTGAGATATGTTTTTGTACTTATTTGGAGAATTTCCTTAGAGCTTTTTGAATCTCGATGTTTTTACCATATGGAATTTTCTGGTTATTATAGTTTTTACATAGTTTTTCTGTAACACTGAAAAATAAAATTGTTGCTTTATCCATTTCTTCATGGTGTTCTGTCAATTTTACTTGATATAGTTTAAGGCTGCATTTAGGTATATGTGTGTATATGAGTGCTGTATTTTCTTCTTCTTTTGTCTGACTACCAGACACCTCCTCTGAGTTCCTTCCTTTCATGTTTTTCACTTATATTCTCTGTCAGATATTGATTACTTTTGCTTCAAATTTGCTTCTTTTCACTTTTCCCATCCTTTCTCTGTCTTCTTTTAAAACATTCTCTTCTAGACAATATACTCTAACCTTTGTTCTTGTTAAGTCCAATCTGAAGATTTCTGTCTTTTATATGCAAGTTTAACCCATTTACATTTATCGATTATTTTTTATTACACTTTAAGTTCTGGGATATATGTGCAGAACATGCAGGTTTGTTACATAGGTATACATGTGCTATGGTAGTTTGCTGCATCTATCACTCTGTCATCTAGGTTTTAAGCCACGCATGCATTAGGTGTTTGTTGTAATGTTCTCCCTCCCCTTGTCCCCACCCCCTGGCATGCCCCGGTGTGTGATGTTCCCTCCCAGTGTCCATGTGTTCTCATTGTTCAACTCACACTTATGAGTGACAACATGCAGTGTTTGGTTTTCTGTTCCTGTGATAGTTTGCTGAGAAAGACGGTTTCCAGCTTCATCCATGTCCCTGCAAAGGACATGATCTCATTCTTTTTTATGACTGCACAGATTGCTACTATATTAGAAATTGGTTTTGCAATTCTATTTCACGTTCATTTACATTTGCTCTATTTTGCTTTTGCTTTCTCCTTCTATCTATTTTCTTTAGATAAATTGAATCTTCTTCTGCTGGCTTAAAAGCTAAACATTTCTTTTTTGTCCTTATGTGTTTAGTCTGTAACCTAAAACTGTTCATGATTATTTACATGTATCGATTTTTTTTAAAGCCAAAAATATCTTTATCTTCCCACTGACTAGTAAGTATTTGGACAAGTTCTCTTGCCCTTTTGATCCCCCTCACTTTTCCACTCTTCTCCCCATCAAGTTACTATTATCTAGAATTTTAGCTTAGGGTTGTATTATTTTCCCCCCATTTTCTGTTTTTTTCATCAACTTGCCACCCCGACAGCACCCTGTTGGTACCAGTGAACTGGACTTTTGCTGTTGACTTGGAGAAGGAGCAGCAAGGCTAGTTTCAGGACAACTCAGGGAAGGAGTGAAGGTGGAAACCAAACTCTTCCTTCCCTGTCTCATCTCACTGCTGCCACCAGCCACCTGCTTCTCTCATACATTAGTTCAACACAACCTTCAGTCACCCCAGGGTGATCTCCCTTTTAAAAAGTGCCTGGAATTCATACTTTCCTCTTGCTTCTGTAACTCCTGTAGGGTTGACCCTGGGAAGAAATCTGATAGTCCATGTTTCTTTATAGAATAGG
>NW_012108143.1:0-1239 GCF_000951045.1 Mandrillus leucophaeus | reverse complement strand
TCGGCGCATCTTAGGTGCTTTGTTCACTTGGATATGCTCGATGACCAGAGAATCTACATCTAAACCCTTAAGCTCAGCATTACTCTCTGCATTTTTAAGCATATGCAGCAAAAATTCAGCACTCTTTTTGGGCTACCGACCTTGTGTCCAGCCCCACTGCTTGGCCTGGGCACACCTGCCAGCTCCACCATTGTAACGTCGGAATGGTACGCACTGTTTCTGTAAAGTGACATCTTTCAGATACTTCGTGGATTTTCGAATATGCATACCCTTGATGGCCTGGGCAGTTTCACGAGTGTTCTTAAAGTGAACACGAAGATTGGAACCTCTTGATTTGCATGATTTCATGGGGTTCTCCGGGTTAAGTGAATAGCGAATCATTTTCACAGATTACCTCAGGCCGCTTAGGGAAAGAGCCAAAGCAAGGTTATTAACGGCTATCTTTGGGTGGTTTCAAATTTACATAGGTCATTAAATAAGTTTATTATTTTTTATTAAAAACCTTTTTTTGGTATACATATATATTATTTTGTAGTGAGAAAAACAGCAGGTATTTAAACATCTTAAATTTAGTGGTGTAGGCCGGGCATGGTGGCTCACACTTGTGATCCCAGCACTTTGGGAGGCCAAGGCGGGAGGATCACCTCAGGTCAGGAGTTTGAGATCAGCCTGGCCAAAATGGTTAAACCCTGTCTCTACTAAAAATACAAAAACTAGCCGGGTGCATACTAGTAATCTCAGCTACTAGGGAGGCTGAGGCAGGAGAATCACTTCAATCTGGAAGGCAGAAGTTGCAGTGAGCCGAGATCGTGCCATTGCACTCCAGCCTGGGCAACATAGCGAGACTCCATCTTTAAAAGAAATTAGTAGTACTGCCGATTTGCTTTGTGGAGCAACACTTTCAAGGTTGTTGAAACTGTCTGCTTAAGCCAGTGGTTCTCATAGCGTGGACTTGGAACCAGCAGCATCCGCAACACCTGGGAACATGTGAATTCTCAAGCCCCATCCCAGAGCTACTAAAAAATAAACTGTGGTTACAGAGCTGAGCAATCTATGTTTTAGCAAGTCCTCCAGGTGGCTGAACTTCCGGTTTAAGCTAATAAAACTATTAGCTTAGATAGCACTTGGCATTTCAATTAATCTTCATCTTACCTAGTAGAAATGAGGGAACACAAAGGACCTCTTACATAAGCCTACCAAAGCAATTTGTCTGCTTTATTGTATCCATGAGACACTTTC
>NW_012108142.1:1899241-1923008 GCF_000951045.1 Mandrillus leucophaeus | reverse complement strand
GGAGTAATGTGCACTAAAGGAAAATTCCTGGACATATAATTAAAGGCCAAGTCGACACTATGAAATGTGCATATTTATACTAATAGTTAAAACACATCTTCATTTATTTGACAATTAACTCCAAGATGCTATTTGTAAAAGTAATACTAACATAGCAGTAATCACTAATACATCATTCTGTTCTCACCCACTATACACATATTTATTCAGGCAGACATGACTAAACAAAATACTTGAGATCTACTTTTATATATCTATAAAGAATGTACAATATTGTTCTCTATGGCACGGAATCATATCTCTGAAAACTGAGGATGAGATTTTTGGCAATTTTCTAATTCCAACTAAACTATGCTCTTGATGCATTAGGCTTCAAAAGTCTGATAATTCCTCTTAAGATACAGTTCTGTGTTTTCTGATTGTCGATTGAATATCACTTATTGGGCAATGACTTGCTTTTTTCGAAAACCATCTAAAACTCAGTATCTCCCCTCACCCTCCCAGTTGCTCTCTCTTTTCATTTTGATAAGCAATGTCACTTTTTATCTTGTCACAGAGCTACAAAGTTTAGAGTCCTTCTCAATAACTCCTTTTTCTTTACTGTATTTCAATTAATCACCAACTCATATAAATTCTACTTTAGATAGATATAGACAGAAATGTTTTACAGTTTTTACATTTCATGAAAGATGTTCTCTTAAATATATTACTTGAGATATATATGAACGAACTATTATATGTGTATGTATTCATTTCCATCTTATTTTCTCTGTTTTCAATGAAACTCACATTATTACTTTCTGGATTTGTGTTACAGCTTCTGAACTAGTATCTTCGCTTTCAAGATCTTCTCACTGTAATCAGTCAAGATATCTTTTCTAAAACATCAATCATTCATCTGTCTATCTGTCTATCTAATCTATCACCTATCTAACTCTCTTCTATGACTTGGATAGACTCTCTTCCCTAGTTAGATTAACCCATTTATGCCTAGTGTTCCATTATTGGAACACTAAGCTTGTGAGTTATTGATATCATACTGCTCAAGGTCATCACCAAGGTCTGATTTTTTCCACAAAAAAACTGCAACCTCTGGCATAAATGGGTTAAGTCCATTCTCTCACTATGACACAGGAGTTACTTGAAAGTTTGCTATCTGTCCACTCTTACCTTTGTCCAACTCTTTGAATCCACTGCACGATTCCAGGAAGCATTCTTGTTCACTCATTATTCTCTCAAAACACCATGGGGTCTGTGACTTCAGGGCCCTTTATGAGCTATTTTTTCTCCCTGAAATGCTTCAGCATCCCCATCTGACTGGGAAAACGCTCAAATATCACCCCCTGTCCAGCAAATTGCATTACACTGGAGGCATTTCTTATAGTACTCAAAAGTCATCATTGTACAAATATGTAATTTTTAACCACTAGAGCCCCTAAAAGTAGAGATACTGTTTTTACCATCTTTTTACCTGCTGTCCCTGCCATATGGTAAGCTCTCAACAATATCTTTTGAATGAATAATAGGGGAAAATACATTTTTCTTATATTTATCTAATAGGTGATTTAAATATTTTGCATATATAGCTTTGATCTAAATCTGGCATAAAAAGGCAGCTGTTTGAAGACAAAAAGGAGTTCTGAGATATAGTTCGTAAAAAAATAAATATATATATATTTATGCTAGGACATAATTCAACATTCTCATATCTTAGATGATTAAAGATCAGTTGTTAAGCAGAAATGTTGAGGATTTATGCTCACTTGACTGGCAGCTGGGGACAGCTACCTAGGTAACTGAACTCAAATCTTCTAGCCTTTTTAATCTATCACCCTAAATAAGTACATATGATAGTCTTTTGGAAATGTTCTCTTATGTTGGAAAAAAAGCATTTTTTCTTGTTCTTTTGTTGTACTTTCAAATATTTTATTTATTTAGAGACAGGGTTTCCCTCTTTTGCTGCAGTGCAGTGGCACAATCATGGCTCACTACCTCATGGGCTCAAGCAATCCTCCCACCTCAGCTTCCCAGTAGCTGGGACTACAGACTCACGCCACCACACCTGGCTAATGATTTTCGTTTTTAATAGAGAAGAGGTCCCACTTTGTTACCCCGACTTCAAATATTTTCAATGCATAAATAATAATAAGACCTGCCAAGATTGTGCCTGCTATACTGGAGACCTGGGTTGAAGACTTACGCGCATGCCTCCCATCGTCTGTGTAGGGGTGACTCCCATTATTTTACAAATGAGGACCAGACTCTGAGAATATCAAACTATAACAATGAGTCATACATTTTAAATGAGGAAAATTATCTTTTATGACAGCAGCTAAATGATCTTACTTTTGATTTTTAGTTTATTAAATTATGAGAAAATGACTTCCAAAATTTGGTAAACATAGCAGAAACAATGCCACTGAGTTTATCAAATATCCAGAATCCAGAGAATAAGTCCCTCTGGAGAGCTTTTTATTACAGAGGGAGGCATGAACAACCAGGATGCACAGGACTCGCTCCTGAAAATCACCTGGCTGGCCAATTGCACTGACTAGTCATGCATAGGCTTGCCAACACCTCAAGCAGCAAGACAATTGGTTTTCTTTATGATAAGCCTCTACATATCCTTGCTGAAATCAAATCAAGAGAGAATTCATCTCACTTGATGCAGATTATCTATATAGCCAGAAATATCAGAAGTATTTCATGAGTTCCATTTTATTTTTCAAAGCCAACCAGAAAAACATCAGTTTAGCCACCTAATTCTTTCTCATGCCACAGCTTCTCTCTGACTGTCTTCTTCAGTCTCCCCTTCAAAGACTTAAAAAAGATGAAACTCCTACAGGTTCCAGAAATTACAATGATGCATGTTTTCATCCTCCACATCTCATAGTCTACAAAGTATAAATTTATATGTTAATAAAAGTAAATTATACCTATTGTATTATCAGATGTTTGGTTGACAAAACATCTTTGCATGTGCTGTTTAATTTAAAATGAGTTTAATGTGCCACATCAAGGTGTTGTGTCTGTAATAGGATATCAACACTTTAAATGCTCTCGTGGAAAATACTATATCTATCTCTGTATCCATTCCCATATCTGTCTATCCTTCCATCCATCCATACACATATATATTTGACTGATTTGTCTCTGCCTTCACATCCTTGGGTAATTCAACTCCTGTGTGATGCTTCTGGATTCTGGTTTCTGAGGAAGGAAATATAAAAGAATTTGGGCATGAAGGTCCTGCCCTTGGCTGATATCCGTAGAGAGGCCTTTATAATTTTTTTCCTACTCTCTTCTGTCTTCCCTTCTCTCCCCTTCCTAAGGAACCCACCGCCCTAATAACACTCCCAACCTCTGTATTTTCCCCATATGGACATTCTCTGGAACTGCTGATCCTCTCGTACTTTCTCTTTCATTCTCTTCCACCTTTTAATGGCCTCCTCATCCTGCCTCCAACTATCTCTGTAGACTAATGTCACTTGCTCCTACTCCCTCAACAAACCCAAAAATAGAGAGTAAAAAATCCAAATTTTAGCTAAATTTCATTCATTAGGCTTAAACACTACTAAATTTGGTATCACTTATGTTGCACCAGATGATAATGAAAGCACACATATTTATATATAAGTAAGAAAAATCTGAAAGTAAACATTGCATTTTGAAATGAAGGAATAAATGGAATATGATTATTGTATCATGAATTCTCTAGGAAAAAAAAAAAAGCCCAGAAAAAGATGGAAATGAAAGCAGAAACTTTCATAACAAGCCTCATGGAAAAAACAAAGGGGGAATGGCCAGGTGCATGGATTTGACTTAATGCAGCTCCTTTAGAAACTAGCATCTGTCTTCAGGTAGGATTAGCATGCAAAGTAAGACATGATGCATTCTTAGAAAGGAAAGTAGATGGGTCTGGTGATCTTACATTCATGCCCCTCTTTTTTATGTTTTATTTTTGAAAACAGCCTTTGATTATAAGTGAAAGAATGTCTGAAGAACATATTCAGATGAAAGAAATATGCTTTTATATTTTCATATAAAGGAAGAAAATTTTGGTAGTGACTTTTAAAATAAGTGTTTAAAGCTCTTCATGTATATGAAACACATATATAAAACACAAATATAAGATGTTCTGAAAATAACGTAAAATATAAAAAAAAAAATTGTGTCAGAGTACTCAAGAACTCATAGGTAATTGCTGACCTTGAGAAAATCACACATCTCTTCACTCCACAGTCACCTCACCAAGACAAGGAATAACTAGAATCGATCATTTCTGAGGTCATTTCAAGCTCCATTTTCTATCATAATGCATCATTTTATAGATGATCTTTGTGAACGACCATTCTGTTTTTGATGCTAAAACATTAGCCTATCACTTTTTTATTCCTGTCCAATTTATTCACCTCCTACTCTGGTCTTTGTGATATCGTATGTCCTGGTCCTCATAAATACCACATTAAACCCTTATAAACTTATTTTCTCTTTTATTTCCTCCTTATTAATAAGTGTAAGAACAAATCCAGTTTTCTAACTTTATCATACATTTGTCCAATATTTTATTTTTCATATACGTGTGTGTATATATACATATATGAAACTTATATATGGAAAAAATATATATTTATGTATGGATATATACACTGTATATAGAGATATACATACATATATCCTGTTTTACCAAATTGATCTATTTGTTCTAGATACTATTATGTGCAGAGAGTTATTTGAATTTTCATATTTTAAAATAATCAAGATACATGTGTTTTGACTACTTTAGTCCCTTATGAAATTGTGTACAATTACCAGGCTGATACCAGGTAGAGAACATCAACTGATTAATCAACAAGCCTTTATTCACCATAAAAAAATGTAGTGACAGACCTCTAGAAAGGGAGGCAAAGATGGCAGGGAGGCAGTGACTAACTGCCTAGTTTACTCTCCTCCCCCTTCTACATATTTATAGGTCACCTAGAAAAGGGTCAGGGGTGTTGAGAAATTACTTAATGGGTACAATGTATGTTACGCTGGTGATGGATACCCTAAAGCCCACATTTCACCACTACACAAGCTATGCATGTAACAGAATTGCACTTGTACTCCATCAATTTATTAAAACAATAAAAGGCAAATGTTAGCATGAGTTCTTAAAAAAATTAACGTATACGAATATGTCAGAAAATAACTCTTTTCCAAATTGTAGTATTGCAGCAGAAGTTTAGGAGAAGGGGAAAAGATCTTGGAGTAACATAAAATACTTAAGAAGTGGGACTTCAGCTAATGTGCAAAGGATTCAGAAAACCAGACAAAAGGAAGAACACAAATGGGAAATGAGATGAAAACAGATGGAAAGGTAGTGAGTTTTTTCCACATTTCAGGGAGAGCAGGCTTAAGAAGGAGCAGCAGCAGAACTGTGGTGAAAAATGTTGGGAGAATCAACAAAAGTCAGCAAATCTCTCGAGAAGGAAGAAAAACAGACCTCAAGGGAAAAATGCAGTGTTGATGTCACATGCTACAGCACTCTACAGAGAGCAAATGGTTTACAATGGGAATTGGCTATAACAAGGGAATTACAATCAACTTTAAGTAGAACTGTTTTACGAAAGTGCTAGGAATAAGTCCTACAAGTAGGAGTATAAGATTATAGTAACACAAGCTGAAGGGTGACAGGTCTATTTGTAAATTACCTTTTCTACTTCGTATTAATCTACATCACAATCATTAGTACACACAAGCAATAATTAATATGTTTTCACCAAATACGAATATGTGAATGTCTTTACAACTGGTGTTGCCTCTATAAACTGGTGGGCTTTTGACTTTCACACACCTGCAAACTCAAATTCCTTTAGGTATTGATATTTACTGTATTAGTTCATCCTCGTGCTGCTATGAAGACATACCTGAGACTGGGTAATTTATAAAGGAAAGGGGTTTAATTTACTCACAGTTCCTCATGGCTTGGGAAGCCTCAGGAAACTTAGTCATGGTGGAAGGGGCAGAAACATGTCCTTCACATGATGGCAGGAGAGAGAAGTGCCAAGCAAAGGGGGAATCACCCCTTAAAAAAATCACGTATCTTGAAAACTCATTATCACGAGAACAGCAACATGGGGGTAACCGCCTCCATGATTCAATTACCTCCCACCGAGCCCCTCCCATGACACAGGGATTATGGGAACTACAATTCAGGATGAGATTTTGGTGGGGACACAGCAAAACCATATAATTTACCCTTTAAGGCTAGCACAAGTTTCTAATGTGTCCCCTGTACGCAAGCCACTATTTACTAGCTGATTATCCTTGGACAATTCTCTTAGCCTTTCTAAACTTCAATTCCTCCATCCATAAAATGGGAATGGTAATAATTGTAATGAATCTGTAGGTTTGTTTGAAAAATCAAAAATAGCCATGCATGGATGACACTTAGCCTCATAAGCTGCACATGACTGTTACTTAATGTTAGGAACTATTGCTAATAACTGCAACTATCAAAGCACAACCTACTAGTTGCACAGTTCATTGATTGAAGCAGAAGCCTATCCCAAATTTGCAGGTATAATTTGGTCTTCTGTAGTTTATTCAGTTATTAAATTCTAAACCTCAATAAAATTGAGGGATGTTTAGTAAGAAAAATCACATAAGTGAGCTGTAAAGAAAACCATTTTATGGAAGTGAAAAAAGTATTTTATGGAAGGGAAAATAAGTAGAGGAAGCTACCTATTATGGTGGTGCAAAAGTAATTGCTGCTTTTGCCAACAGAAGTAATGGCAAAAACCATGATTACTTTTGCACCAACCTGCCCTCATCAGTGCAGCTGGAATCTGTGCCAAAGGAAGCATAAAGCAGGTGAATCACATCCCGCCTGCACAGCGAAGCAGCAGAAACTGTCACTTTGTCACATGGTTGAATTACTGAATCCATTACCCAGAATAACTTGATCCAAAACCAAAGCTGCTAAACAAGATACAAACTGAAATAAAATATGGATGAGTTTGCTCAAGCATCCATTCATTGAAAGCTTTAAAACAAACACAAACTATTTGGAATTGTCTCACCGATACTATAGAACTCACAGTATGAAACAAACATTTCTTAATTGTATGGTTGTAAAAGATTGATTACTGGGTGCCCCCACTAGACACTGATCGAGAAGACTAACATTTAACCATTTATTTTCAAGGAAAAAGTGCTAAAAGATAAACCCTTTTCACTATTTCTAATTCTAGCTTATTCTATATCATACTTCATTTCTTTAGCTTTTGAAGCAACAGATGCTTCTTACTTTTTAATTCTTCTTGTACAATTTTGCATGGTAAAGGGAAATAGATTTTAAAGTACAAATTTATAGTATTCTTTAAATCAGTCTTAATTTTATAATATACTTGGTAGCCTCTATGACATTTTTTTCCAGTATAGCAAAGTTATTTTCTATTTTTCTTAGTACTGCCCAGTATTTAAATCTCCTTTTCTCACACTTAAAAGTACATAATATATGAAGTAAACCTGATGCATTGATTTAATTTTGTTGTCTTCTTCTGAGACTATGTTAATCTATATTATATATTATAGTCATGATCCACATGAAGACATTTTAGTCAATAATTAGTCACATTAAGAACAGTGCTCCCATAAGATTATAATGTAGCAGAAAAATTCCTATCATGTAAATATTATCACTGTGTTACAACTGCCTATGGTGTCAATACAGTAACATGCTATAGACTTGCAGCCTAGGATCATTAGGCTACACCAAATAGCCTAGGTGTACAGTAGATTATACCACCTCATTTTGCTTAAGCACGCTCTGTGACGCTGGCATGACAAAATCAGCTAAGGATGTATTTCTCAGAACATATCTTTGTTGTTAAGCAATGTATATTATATTTATTGTGTGTATATATATAATTTATTAAGGAAAACTATTTCTAAGTTGTTGGGGAATTCTATTCATGATGTAATTATTCTATTTAGGGAATTTTTATTATGTTTCTCCTATACTCAAAACTCAAACCACAACACAAACCTACTACTATTTCAAGGTACTTCCTTTCAACAAGAAATCCTTCTCTAATTGTGTTATATTCTAACCCCTTTAAAATGCTGCTACCTGATGATCTCTGTGTAAACAGGCTTTAAAATTTTATTTTCTTCCTTTAATGAACAATTAAGCTCTCAGTCAATGAATGCTGCTGTGGCAGATTCATTTTCTTTTTTGCCAAAAAGTACTGTACCTGACTGCCACATGCTGGTGTGTCCAGTGCAGGCTGTACATTCGACTGAAACCCCTCTTTCTACAGGTCATTTTATCTCCAGCCCATGTTGGAACCAAAATATGCAAATGGGAGGGCTGAACTAGCCACAAATAATCCAATAAAGAGTCGCACATGGGATGTTAAAATGCAAGTTTTTGAGAACAAACTGAGTAATGATCTAGAACTCATACCTACATGTTACATGGGATCCAAAGGACTATCCCATTCTCTACCTCATCTATTTTCCTTACTTGTCTAACGTTCACTGGCATTTCAGCTTGTGATTCTTGACTTAGAGAGTCAAATTAGCCTTTAAAAAGTCAGCATGGTGAGTGCGAAGACTAAAACTCAACAGATTTCATTTTAACTACTCTGTACCATATAGTGCCTTAATGACCATAAGTCATCTTTCTGAGTTCAACTTTCCTCATAAGTGACATCTAAAAATGACATCATCTGTTCCTGCTAGAATGTTTATGGAAATCAAACATAGCAATGAACCTATATATATGAAAGCACTGGGAGTATATATCTATATAAAGATTGTATATATACATAATTTAACATGAACATTGGGAGAAAATACATTATTTAAGATGAACATTGGCAGACTGCTTCTATCTCCCATGAAAGTGGTATCATTTATTTCCAGGAGTAGATTATTCTTTTATTTAGCAAAACATATTACTAGACCTGTTTGTTTATGGGAGTGGAAAACTCTGAGTAACCTAGGTGGGGAAAGTGATTCATGCATTCATTCATTCATTCAACATGTATTTATTGCATGCTGACTATATGCTGGACGCTACTCAAGGTGCTGGAGGATAGCAGTGAATGAGGGAGAGGATGTCCCCACTTGAATGAGTCTCATCACTTGGGATAGGACAGAGGGAGAAGAGGATAAGGGACAATCAAAAAATGAACTTACTGCTGAATAAGACAGTTTCAGAGAGTGATGCAAGCTTTGAAGGAAACACTAGTAACAGTACAAACAGCAATGAGACAAGAGAGTAGCTGAGAGACCTCTCTGAAGAGCTGGTACCTGAATCATTCAGAAGACAGCTATTGGAAGATTTTGGAGAAAAGCTCTCTGGGCAGAGGAACCGGGCTAGACAAGGGCTGTGGGGCAGGATCGAGATCAATTCAAGGCAATGAGTGGTGACTTCACACCTGTAAGTGGGGTCAGATCTCGCAAAGATGGAAGAATCAGAGCCACTGATGGCTGACATCTGGCTTCCCTATACGCACGTAACACATAAATGCTTTTCGTCAACAGGAGCTCAATAAAGAATTGCTGATTGATTATTGTTACAACAGTTGATAGATTACAGCACATTCCCAGTAAAAGCAAATTATTCTCTCAAGAGAAATAACGGGAAAAAAAAAAAAAAAGCTGTTCCTATGAAGAGATAATTTACTTAATGTAAGATATTTATTTTGTTGGAAGCCAAATGGAATCCTTCTAATCCACCCTCCATGGCAGCTCAACTGACTTGCAAGGCAAAGTCTAATGCTATTCCCCTCTGGTCTTTCACAGAATATGGCCTGTAAGCTGCAGCCTGGAACACAAGATCCTGCAGTGATCTGATCCCTGCCAACTGTTTCAAACGCATCTCTTAACTCACCTTCCTTCCTCCCCGATGACCCAGCCAAATAAAACGTTACAGTTCTGTAGACACTCCATGCCATGCAAGCATTTGCTCATAGTATTTACTCGTCCTGGAGTGTCCTTGGCCTCTACCTCCAACTTACACTTTAAAAAAATCAGCTACATTTTTGGTTTACATTTTTATCTAAGAAACTGCCCTAACTACCCTGTCTGTACTAGCTATTCCACTCCACACCCTGTGCCCTGATTGCAGCCTGTGCATACCCCATACCACTGTGTGTTGAGGAATGTATGCTCTCCTCAGATCCCAGGCTTCTTCAGGACACAGGTTTGGGGTGTATCAATCCTGGTATCACTAGCACTAAACACTAACAAAGAGCAAGTCTTAACTCAGCCATAATGCCATGCCTGAAACCTCAAGTAAAGATGGTCATGCCCATCCCAGGTCCTTGCTATGCTCATTGCATTATTTTATTATTATTTCTGTAACAATCTACAAGTGTTATGAGTGAGATTGTGCTCTCCTCATGATGGTATTCCTAATACCTGAGAAAGGTAGTTGGCGCCTAATAAATATTTCTTGAATATACAGATATTTGAGAATTATCATTTAACACATTTTATATTATAGCTGTTTTGAATTCGTCTTTACAATCAAATGTCATCTAGGCAAATGCTTGATAAGGGCAAATCTTATATTCAAAAGGATTGGAATCATTGAATGTTTTAAAATATTTATTATTTAACTTGCCTTCTTGTTTCTATAGCATTGCTTTGGTGAGTGAAAAGGAAATCATTTAACATTCTAATTAGAAGAAACTTCTGCCAAAAAAAGAAGAAAACAACTTTACACAGTGAGGAAGGTTATAAACAAATTCTATGTCTCAACTACTAAGTACTACGGCATTAGTCAGAGGAAGAAAATAAAAATTATAACCTGCCCTATATGACAGAGAGTACAGCTAAATCGATGAGAACATGCCTTGTTTATCCTGTAGTGCAAATATTTTTAGCATTATAAAGTCAAGGCAGGGAATTTTAGAATTTAAAATGAAACGTTCCTAAATTTATAAGCTTATTTGGTTTTATTTTAACATAACATTTTTATGATACAGTAACATGGCATCCAAACTATTTCAGTCAACTTTCTCAGCAGCATTCCCATATTCTTTAATTAATTTCACATCAGTTTTACTATATAAGATTTGGGATTAATAAATATGAAAACAAATAATCTGTAGATCAAGCGTTCTTCAGAGATGACTTTCATCCATCACTCCGTGGAAATATATCAGCCAGGGGACAGTATTTGTGTAAATAATTTTATAAGATTACTTTTATCTCAAGACGTCATTTGCAGGAATATTTTTCTAATAATAATAATCCAAGAAATACATTTGGTATTTGTGTTATGTCACTCTGCGTGAGACCTGGGAACAATGATGATAAAAGAGAAAATAGCAACAGTCATTGTGTTTCTCTTAGATCTCGAGACCAGTATGAGGCCCTGTGGCAAGATACAAAAGATTACAAGGCATACGACTTATCTTTAAAAAGTCAGCATCCAGCAGTCTCACTGTTTGGTATATATGCAAAATAAAGGAAATCAGTATGTCAGAGATGTCTGCACTCCCATGTTTATTGCAGCACTATTCATAATAGCCAAAATATGCAATCAACCTATGTCCATCAGTGGATAAACGGGTAAGTCAAATGTAGTATTTATACACAAGGAAATATCTACTTGGCTATAAATAAATGAAATCCTCTTATTTACAGCAACACGGATGGAACTGGAGGTGATTATGCTAAGTGAACTATTTTAAGAACAGAAAGATAAAAATCTCATGTTCTCACTCACATGTGGGAGCTAAAAAAGTAGATCTCATGGAGGAAGAGGATAGAGTGGTGGCTCCCAGAGGCTGGGAAGGGTCACATGGAGGGGGATGAAGACAAATCGTTAATGGGTATGAAAATACAGTTGGGTTAAATGGAGGTGGATGAAGACAAATGGTTAATGGGTGTGAAAATGCAGTTTGAAACAAGGAATAAGTTCTAGTATTCAACAGCAGAGTAGAGAGACAACAGTTTGCAATAATTTGTTGTTATTTCAAAATAGCTAAAGGTTAAGAATTTGAATGTTCCCAACACAAACAAGATAATTGAGGTGATGGATAAGTCCATTACCATTAGTTAATCATTACACATTGAACACATTTATCAAGATACTTGTGCCACTATTATACATTCATTTAAAAAATAAACATGAGTCATCATTTTAGTTGGAAAAAACTAATAGAGATTTGGAGATAAAAATAATAGTAACATCAAAAATAGAAACAAAGGGTAAAAATGATGGCTTAGTTACCACCATAGGCAAGATATTACTATTGCAAGGCCTTGAACTGAAATAATTTAATCCTCTCAACATCCACATAAGGTGGACCCCTTTGTGATTCCCATTTCACAGATACAGAAATGGAAGCTCAGACAATGTAAGTAACTTGCCCAAGATCACACATCAGAAAGTGGTAAAACCAAAACTTGAATGCCGACAATGAGACTCTACATCCTGACTTCTCATTCATCACATCAGCACTTATACAATGATGCACAAATAAAAAGAAGTTGTATTGAAATCTCCTCAAAGATAGAAATCACATCAGTATAGCATTTTTATCTGTGCAAATAATGTACCATAGAGCTAAGAACATAGAAAGCATGTTATTTAAAGATTTGTCCATACCACCAAATCGCAAGCACCACAGTTTTATTTACCTTCCCTAGGTCTCAGATTCTGAATGTAAACATCACAGTTGTAATTTTCCAAGTATTTCCAGTAGTTGGGCATCAGCAGCCCTTCTTAGGGAAGTCTTCCCATGCAGTTCCTCCTTCTAGCATGAGAACTAAGAAGACTAAATACATTTCTTCCTGTGCTTCCCATGCCTTTTCTTTACACCTGTGGCCTCTGGTGAGGCTCCAACAATCCTACATTTTACTGCAGGAGCAACAAGGTTGGTGTTCTAAGGAAAGATGTGACTGCCCCTTTTCTTAGCATCCTTCCACCTACATGCATTCTGATTTTTTTTTTGAAAAGATGTATTTGTAGTGTATTTTTATGAAAAAATGTAAACACATTATTTATAATTTAATAAATCAGGGGGACTGTCAAACCCTGATGCTAAAGACCAGTTATTATCAAAAATCATTTGATAGCAGCTAAGAAAAAAATCTAGCCAACCCCCAAGCAGGTGTTTCCTTCAAAGCTGCGGAGATATTTCATGGAGACTAAGGGAAGTTAGGGGTAGCTGGATTTCAGAAGAGAAGAACCAAAACCCAGAGCCCCATGTTTCTCTCAGTTATAGTATGTTTCATTATTCCAGTGTCTCTCCAGACCAACGCTTCTGTCTCTCCACTGTCAGGAAGCAGCCAGCAGTCCAGATTTTCCAGACTCTGTGTTAGGGAACCGTTGGAGTCTCTAAGTCTCTGTTTGACAGGTTCCTGGATGGCAGATCTTGTATTAGGCCTCACAACCTGAACCGTGGCTGGGGGCCAACTCGGCGGGAGCAAGGGAGATCATGAATCTAGGGGGATTTATGAACCAGGTTTCGACACCACATGGTACTTCTCAAGTGTTTTATATTACAACCTCCAAACTTCAGCAAACCCAAACCCAAATCTCATTCCACACACATTAAATCCAGATATCTCAGGGATGAGATTTGGCATCGGTAGCTTCTATATATAGCTTTCCAGGTGACTGCAATGTGCAGTGAAGGATGACAAACCCAGTGCTGAGACCAAGTAAGGTCCTCAGACCAGCAGCATCAACTGGCCTGGGAACATGTTGGAAAGGCAGCATCTCCCTGACCCACTGGATTAGAATCTATATCTTAATTCAATCCCCAGGCAATTTTTATGCACAGTAAAAGCTGAGACGCTCTGCTTCCAACACCTATGAAAGGTAGGAGGAAGTAATTGCCATAATTCACGGAACTATATTTTCACTAAAAGTGAAGGCAGAGATTCACTTATTTCTCTATTATTCAGTTAACTGAGCTAAAATATTGCCTATGCCTAACACAATAAGAATATTTCTGAATTGAAGTCAGCATGTATCCATGCACTCAACACATGTTTAAGTCAATGCCATGCATCTGGCACTGTATCAGGCATTACAGAATTTTGGTTTCCAATGAATAGACATCGTATGCCTAATGTATAAGATGTTAAGCACACATTGCATGTTGCTGAGCTGAAATGGTCTCTTTTGTTTATTCACAACAATCAATTCTTGATATTTAGTTATGTCAACATATAGCTCCTGAAAATATCACTAGCATTCATCTTTGTCAAATTTCTATCTACCTATCTCAGAAATGTGTACAGTTTTTGTGAAAGGAGAGATACCAGCACATCACAGAGGGATACATATGTAGGTAAAAAGATCATAGAGACCCACGTTAGATGATAATGGGGAAAGGGAAGAGAGTTGAGCACACAGTGGGTGCCTAACAATCAACATAGCTACAGCACATTGCTTATTGTGAACAAATGCCTTATTTAATCATTCACATTATGTTGTATGCGCTCATGTCAGAACCCCTTTTAACTTCAGTTAAAGATCTGGCTATTGTGCTCTGCTCTTAAATTGGCTGTTTCAGGAAAAAGAGCTGATGCAGAAGCCTCACATTGGAGTTTCCGCCTTGCCCTAATTTCCACATGGATGAGGGTCACAGCACATGCAGGCAGATGGCACATATCATGGAATAAGACAGCATCCAACACAGCTGACGGCTGGCTGAAGAGCAGGCGTATGTTATCAGGTTTCGCAGTTCATTTTCCGTTGGGGCACCCAGCCAAAGCACACTGGGGAATGCATTCACCCATCCAGACAGAGCCCACCATGGGGTATGGTCTTCACCCAATTCCCATGAAGATGTTTATGGCCTGGTGATGATTGTACTCAAGAACACAGTGATGTTATACTTGTTACAAACACAAATGCGTTCGCTAAAATGATTACTTCCATTGATGAGGCAGCTAACTGAATAAAGTTAGAGATAAGAAATTAATAGACTTAAGGTATTAGTCTAACCAAAGAAGAATGTGTTAGCAAGGAGGGCTAGCAACGATAGTTTAATAAACTCTTCCCATTCAAAAATGGAATATGATAGTTATTTATAATTATGGTTTCAAAGATGTGTAAGTTATAGGAAGGGATTTCAAATAGAGATAAGAAAAACTCAGGATATAGAAATGTAAATACAGAATAATTTCCATATACAGTGTATTTGGTGGGGGGTAAAAGGAAAGGACCACAATTTAAAATATGAAATTGTTTTTTTTGGGGCAAAGGGAACCAATAAAGGGGGAGGATTATTAGACAAATAAGCAAGTTTATTCTTTTAATGGTGTCATTTTTAATTTGAGTCTTTATATGTTACATTTTATGAGAAAAAATGTTTTCAATTTTGCAAGTGGAGAAGGTTTGCTGAACCACAGAGAAAGTAGTACCATGCCTACTGCCAAAAAACGTTTGACTCCGGAACTAAATCCCTTTGTGCATCCCCTTCTGATAATACACTTCCTGTGCAGCCTCAAGGGTGATCCAGGCAGATCAGAGCCTGGCCTGCTCAGCAGCTGGATTTTGCATTGAAAGATAGAAGTTCAGAGTCAGGAGACTGAAACTCCTTCTGCCACTGAGTTTCAGGATGAAATTTTAATGACAGGTTTATACAGTTGTGTGATAGCTTCTGTTGGCACAGGCAACACTGCTACATACTCAGAAACGTACTTCTATCACTTCCCATTTTCACAATAGCAACCAGGTTTAATACTATTTCCCCTGTTTACATACACAGAAACTCAGGTTAAAAAAAAAAAGTTCATCCAGTGCTAAGTAGCCAATAAATGGCAAAGACTGAACTTGAACCCATATCTAACTTTAAATCATGTGCATTTTCTACTCAACCACCCTCCACTTAGCTACTTAATGCATTCTTCTAGTTAATTTTAGCATCACAGGACAAAAAAAATACCTTTAAAAAAGACATTTAGAGCTATACGCTTTCACTTAAGTTGCAAATCATAGCATGTTCCAGTAGTCTAAGGAAACTGTTCATAGGTCTAAAATATAGTCTTAAACGTATTTTTAAGTGTTAATTTTTAAAGCAACTCTTTTTTAACCATACATAAAGAAAGTGAACACACCTCTGGAACCACTACCCAGATCAGTCATGATCCTTGCCTCATACTGCTGTCCAGCAAAATTAATCACTGTCATAGATGTGTTTTGGCTGTCTTATGATCTTTATACACACAGAATCATATATTTTGCATTCTACTGTGTCTATCTTCTTGCTATTTTGTGTATTAAGAGGTCATCCAATTGCTTTGCTTTATCTCATTATATAAATGTACTACAATTTATTTGGCATTGCCACCACTGATGAACATTTAGAGTTTCCAGTTTTAGACTATTATAAATAGTGCTGCTATAAATACATGTAAGCATTTTCGTTAATGTACCTAGGAGTTGAGTTGCTGAGTCTTAAGGATGTACATATTTAGCTTTAATAGGTTCAAAGTGATTGTTGACAACACCACAAGCAGTTACAGTTGCTCCACATCCTCACTAACACTTAGTATTGTTGTCCTTTTCATTTTAACCAATGTGAAGGATATAGAAGTATCAAAGCGTTTTCAGTGTGCATGTTTTTGATGACCCTGGTAGCCAGAATAATGTCCCCACCCTCAAAGATGTTCACCTTTTCATCCCTAGAATATGTGAAGATTTTATCCAATTTGGTAGTAATTGTCAAATGGAATGTTGTTACTATTTATATGTTTTACTGCTTTTAATCAGTTTAACTGACCCAGTTGGTTTGGGTTTAGGTATGCTATATTAGTATTTATAACCTGTTTATCCTATCCACTTAATTTTTTATCTCTTTTCTTGTCTTGTTTAAATGACAGAGAGCCTGGGTAGTTTTTATTTTCTTTTTTTTCTGAGTAGTTTTCTCCTCTGCAAGTTATGAACTCTAATTTCTCTGTCTCTATCACCATGAAAACGCTGGGAGACAAAAAAAAAAAAAAAAAAAAAATCCTTGCTTTACTCCTCTCCAGCTGTTCTGTGCCTGGTTTCTTAAACTTCTGCCCTGAGCAGCTTAATGAGCAAATAACTGAAGGCAAAATCGGCACCAAGTATTGAACTTATTTCCTTGTGCTTTTCTGCTCTCTGTGATTTTGATTTCTCATTCCTGAGTATCATAGCAAAATTCAATTCCACGTTTTTACTCCCAAACTCCAAGAGGTTCCAGTAAGTTCAGATGCTCTCTCTGACTCTTGGTAGCCATGCTCAACCTGAGTTCTGGGAGTTCTTGGTTTCTTACCCTGCATCAGCAATCAGCAAATGACACTATGTCCCCATAGGGACAGGATGCAGCAAGCTTGCTTCGGAAGACGGGCTTCCCTGCTCTTGGTAACAAGCCCTTCTAGTACCGACTAGTCAGCACTGTCTAATAGTTTTATACATCTTTTAAAATTTCATCTAACTTCTCTAGATGTTCTCAGTCGGAACACTGGTCAACAAGCTATTCCTTTATAACTAAAATAGTAATTTTACTTTTTAGATGAAGAACATTAACACTTCCTATCCTGTACTCTTTCACATACACTCCCTGGAAACTGCCAACTTCTAAAAAAAAAAAAAAAAAAAAAAAAAAAGGACAAAAAGGTGTAGACAGGTAAAAACCTTTCACATTCACATTCTAACAGAATAACAGTATCTTCCTAATGATGTAGTGAAATAAAATGTCATTACATGGAATTCTCATCTTTTCCAAAATTAAGAAGCCATTGCCTTAAAATAAATTGCCTGAAGACATGCTGATCCCTTCTACTTTTCTTTTCTTGAGACAGTCTCGCTCTGTCCCCCAGGCTGGAGTGCAGTGGCTGGATCTGGGCTCACTGCAAGCTCCACCTCCCAGGTTCACGCCATTCTCCTGCCTCAGCCTCCCGAGTAGCTGGGCTAATCACCACACCCGGCCAATTTTTTTTTTTTTTTGCATTTTTAGTAGAGACGGGGTTCCACCGTGTTAGCCAGGACGGTCTCGACCTCCTGACCTCGTGATCCACCCGCCTCGGCCTCCCAAAGTGCTGGGATTACAGGCGTGAGCCACCACGCCCAGCGGATACCTTTTTTTCTATTGTTTTTCCTCTTATCCTATATTCTCCCAGTTAAAACAACCAGCGACTTATGAATTGTTGATTAGACGACCTAGATTATTTCCTTATTCTTAATTACTGAGTAAAATATTTTCACATGCATTTTTTCTGTATTAATGTAATCTGTATAATAATGTGTTTGATTTCTAATATAAAATAAGTAACACTCTACATCAATCAATCTGATGAGACTCCCAAATTTAGCTGTATTTAATCATGGCATAGGTATAATATAAATCTTTTTACATTGACAGCTATCTTTAAGAGCTTGTCAGTAAAATTTATGAGGTTAATTTATGAATATATGAATTCATTAGTTTAAATCAGAGTGTTCTCATTAGGAAAGAAATTCATATGGTGATTCTTTGTTATTTTCTAAAGGACAATGATTTGTATTTACATAATATTTTAGTAAAGATTTGACATAACATCAAAAATTAAAATTCACTCATCTGTTGACCATGCAATTCTAGTAATACGAATTTACAGATATTACCACTCATCGGATAAAGACTTACATACTAGAATGCTTATTGTAGTTTTACTTATAAATCCGAAGTTTGGAAATATCCTAAAGAGACTAGTTAAATACGTGATATTATATGTAATCAGTGAATCACTGTGCAGATTGAGCTAATTTATATATAATAATATGAGCAATCACCAAAACGTTGGTAAAGAAAACAAAACAAAAATGTAATTAAATGCAAAGGAAGGGTAAGATTAGGATGTTCCCTGGAAAAGTACAAGAACATGAACAAATCCTGTCTCTTCCCTCACCCTATGCCGTCAGTGAATAGTTTTTAAAATTTTGTCCTTTTTTTACCATTCAGATAAGTTGCATTTTCACTAAAAATATTCTACTTAATCAAAAAAGTACCTCGTCATGTTGATACTTGCAGCTCTAGTTCATTCCTTTTAAATTGTTGCATGGTGTACTATGTTTTATCAAAAAAAAAAACCTTAACCATTCTCCTACTGATGGACATATAGATTGCTTCTACAAAGGCAGAATTGCAAACGTAACACGTCCCATGAAAGCCTTAATAAGATATTGCTTAAACTTAATACAATTTCATATTAAAAATGTACTTTAGAATTAGTAATGTCCACTGGTGAAAACTTGTAATGCCTGAACCAGTTACTAATATCCAGGTTCAATTTGTCATAAATAGGAGAAAAATGTAAAATGGAATTACTTTAAATATAATTAAGGAATATTTATATTATGGGTGTATAGTAAATGTTACATAATGCAAACAACCAAGTTAAATATTACATTTTCCAAATTTTAAGTCAGTGAGCTTCTTCACATATTTGAAATGGAGGAATATGTTATTTCAAAACTGATCTACCTAGGCATTTATTTTTTAAAACTGAACTTAACAAATTTTAAAAAGCTACCCTAATTTTTACCTGAAGCCTATAGAATAATTTGTTTCAAAATTATGTGTATTACAAAAAGCTACAAATGATAAAAACACGTAGTATTGTTTTTTAATCAATGAGTTACATTTTAAGGATTTCAGTATACAGAAAAATTGGGCAGAGTATACAGACAGTCCTATATGTCACCCCCCATACACATCTCCCCTATTGGCATCTCACTGCATTTGTTACAACCGATGAATCAATATTGACACATTACGATTAACTGAAGTCCCTCGTTCACATTAGGGTTCACTCTTTGCATTGTGCAGTTCTATGGGTTTTGACAAATGCCTAATGTCATGGGTCCACCATTACAGTATCATACAGAATAATTTCACTGTCATAAACATCCTTTGTGCTCCACCTGTCAATTCCTCTTCTCCCTCCAAACCCACGATAACCACTGATTTGTTTACTCTCTGTACTGCTGCCTTCCCCAGAAAGTCAGGTAGTTGCAATCAGGCAGTATGTAGCCATTTCCAACTGGCTTCTTTTATTTAGCAATATGCATTTAATGTTTATCTGTGTCTTTTCGCAGCTTGATAACTAGTTTCTTTCAAGTCCTAAATAATATTCCATTGTATAGATATACGAAAGTTTGTTTATTCATTCACCTATTGTAGAACATCTCGGTTGCTTCCAAGTTTTGGCAAATGTAAATAAGCCTGCTATAACACTCACATGCAGGTTTTTGTGTGAGTATAAATTTTTAATTTGTTTGAGAAAATACCGAGAAGACCGATTGCTAGTTAATATGATAAAAATATGTTTAGTTTTATATGAAACTCTCAAATCATATTCCAAAGTAGCTGAACCATTTTGCACTCTCCCTAGCAGTGAATAAGAGTTCCTGTTTATTCACATCCTTGCCAGCATTTGCTGTTGTCATTGTTTCCAATCTTAGGCATTCTAATAGGTGTGTGGTGGTAGCTCATTATCGTTTTAATTTGTGTTTCCCTACAACATGCGATGTTGAGTAACTTTTCATCTGCTTATTTGTCATCTTAATATTTTCTTTGGTGAGGAGTCTTTTCAGATCTTTTGCTCATTTTTAAATTTGTACTGTTTGTTTTTGTTGTTGAGTTTTAAGAGCTCTTTTTACATTTGGGATAAAAGTCCTTTATCAGATATATGTTTTGTAAATATTTCTCCCAACCGATGTTTTATTTCTTCATTCTCTTAACAGCACAATTTTTAAATGTTAAGTAGTATACCACCAGTTATACTATTAACTAACTTTGTTTCTTTCCTTTTCATCCCACCATGTGGGAACTGTCAATCTTCACTGTTTATACAGATATTCAGATTCTCATACAGAGATTTTTATATCTTGAGTTATATATCTGTAGATGAAGACAACGAGAAGCATATGAATACGGAATAGAGCAAGAGCTGTATTCTGTTTCCACTGCAAATGCTGTTAAAGAATATTATTTGGTTTTCAATGCTATGTGATAAATTTTACATAGTCTTTTTTAAGACGTACTGGCTATGCAGTTGTGTTTTTTCCCAGTTATATTTTATTTTGTTTAAAATGATTGAATCAGAGATTTTCTTTGCCACACATGTACATTTAAGTCCTGGGTTGTAGAGTTAATTGTTTCATATAAATTGCCTTTCATGAGAGGCATATTTACGGAATGCTACATATACTTACCTTTATTCAATCCTCTTTATGTACAAATAAAGCTTTTCACCTAAGTAGTAAGTTGAACAGTCACAAAAAATAAAAACAGTGTATCCTGGAAAATTATTTTTTAAATGTCATGGCCACCTTGAATGATAACTAAAAGGAAAGCTACAAAAGCTACAATATAAACTGAGACAGTACAGGGTATTCAACTTTGCATATAAGAGACTTTCTGTCTTTTAGGAAACTATATTTTGTGGTATGCTGTGTTCTGGGGTCTATACCAAAAGAAGTGACCCTAACTAAGCATAGTGATTCAAATATAGGTTAGGCCATGGCCCCTACATGTCAGCTTGCCATCCAAAATGATAATGCTACGTGGACTTATCAATGCTTGTAAGTTACTTTGGCCAATAAATTATAGAACTTAAAGGAGAAGAGCTACAGATTTTAAAAAATACTTGAAAAGGCACTCTAGATTTTAAGCAGATGAAATTTGCCCTGCTGATTCTCCCATTTCCAAAATGAGTATTTTTAAAGTTGCCTGTTAAGTCAAAGATTGGAGTTTTCGTCCCTGGTGGCATATCCTACACTGTCATTAATGATATAGTCTCTATTTATCTGATAAGGTAAAGTCATTACAGATGCCCCCCAAGTCAATAGTGCCTGTCAAGGAAGGTCACCTGTCAGAACTAGGGTCTCCCTGGCCACCCAGACCTGGCCTGATGGGGGCGTGCAATGAGGCTGCGCCACCTAGTGGCTGCAACTTCGAGTCTCCTCTAGCAAAATCAGATGTTCTTGGCCATTGCTGTCATTTGAATGGTAATCTCTGCAACCATAAAAAAAAACAAATAAATAAAAGAACAAATTAACAGCATTTGCAGTGACCTGGATGAGACTGGAAACTATCATTCTAAGTGAAGTAACTCGGCAAGGGAAAACCAAACATCGTATGTTCTCACTGACAGGCGGGAGCTAAGCTATGAGGACACAAAGGCATAAAAATCATACAATGGACTTTGGTGCCTTGAGGGGAAGAATGTAACAGGGGAAAGGGAAAAAAGGCTGCAAATATGGTGCAGCGTATACTGCCCAGGTGATGGGTACACCAAAATCTCACAAATCACTACTAAAGAACTTACTTGTGTAACCAAATGCTACCTGTACCGCAATAACTTATGAAAAAATAAAAATAAAAAAATAAAGAGATCATGTCTTTCACCAGAACATAAATGGAGCTGGATTCTATTTCACACTTAGCAAACTAACACAGGAACAGAAAACCAAATACATCATGCCTCACTTATAAGTGGGAGCTAAATGATAATAGCTTATGAATACAGAGAAGGAAATAAGAGACACTGGGGTCTGCTTGAGGTGGGAGAGTGGGAGGAGGGAGAGGAACAGAAAAGATAACTGCTGGATACTGGGCTTAGTACCTGGGTGATAAAATAATCTGTAAAACAAACCCCCGTGACTTGTGTTTACCTATGTAACAAACGTGCACATGTACCCTCAAACCTTAAAAGTTTTTAAAAAAATGAGTTATAAATCCATTACTTGATTTGTTTAATGTATGAGATAAAAGGAAAATGAGTTACTGTGCCTGCTTCATACGTGGAGAGAGAGTAAGGCCTTGCTGAGAGCCACATGGTACATAACCTCTGGCCTTTGACATTTAATCCCGGCTGTTTCTGTTCTGCATTCTTTACTTGCACAGAGCAATAGTCAGGAAGCAATGGCCATAGGTCATGCCAGGGATGCTTTAAAACGCTGCTTTTCTAATTATACAATGTCAAAATGTCAGGTCACAAAACTCAATTTTTTATTACCTTATTTGAATACATATCTGAGATTTTCATCGGTATTTTGATGTCCTAGAGACTTGAGTTGCCTCTTTTATGTGAGGGTTGGGAATTCTCTGAAATAAGCAAAACTACATTTGAAAGTATTAAGATTATAATGCTGCTGCAATAATGAAAAACTCTACAGATACAAGTATTAAATGAATATTTTAAAACTAGCCTGTTCCACAGGATGGAGTATTAATTAGTTTTGAAATGGAGCAGACATTTCAGCTTACTTAACTCTTCTCAGCAAATAAAACTGATGTCCCACCCACACCTTCACCTTCCAAGACTTCCCACTGTCTCTGAACTCAGCTTGTTATGTGAGGTTCCTAAAGAACCACTCCACAAAACTGTTTGCAATAATATACACTTGAGGATTACTGCATTTCAAGTACTGAGATCTAGTCTAATTAAAATAAGACATCAGAATAGAAGGAAGGATGGAAAGAAGGAAGGAGGCATCTTACTCTGATGTTCAGTTATTCAACTAGGACTCTAGAGACCGCTCTTTGCGAATATATCAAAGCTAATTTTAAACTTGAAAGTTTTCCATTTTAATGAATGTGAGATCATAAACTAGAAGACATAATGTGATTTTAAAAATCTTTATAGATATAAATATGTTTAACTCTATAAATAACTTTATTATGCTTTGCTGAAAAAAATACTTATGATGCAGAACTGATTTCAATTTCTAGCTTTAGCACTTAAAAAAGAGTAGTCATCTGTGACTTGGTCTGGGACTCTAGACAAGTCA
>NW_012108142.1:1891309-1899191 GCF_000951045.1 Mandrillus leucophaeus | reverse complement strand
TTATAAATCCATTACTTGATTTGTTTAATGTATGAGATAAAAGGAAAATGAGTTACTGTGCCTGCTTCATACGTGGAGAGAGAGTAAGGCCTTGCTGAGAGCCACATGGTACATAACCTCTGGCCTTTGACATTTAATCCCGGCTGTTTCTGTTCTGCATTCTTTACTTGCACAGAGCAATAGTCAGGAAGCAATGGCCATAGGTCATGCCAGGGATGCTTTAAAACGCTGCTTTTCTAATTATACAATGTCAAAATGTCAGGTCACAAAACTCAATTTTTTATTACCTTATTTGAATACATATCTGAGATTTTCATCGGTATTTTGATGTCCTAGAGACTTGAGTTGCCTCTTTTATGTGAGGGTTGGGAATTCTCTGAAATAAGCAAAACTACATTTGAAAGTATTAAGATTATAATGCTGCTGCAATAATGAAAAACTCTACAGATACAAGTATTAAATGAATATTTTAAAACTAGCCTGTTCCACAGGATGGAGTATTAATTAGTTTTGAAATGGAGCAGACATTTCAGCTTACTTAACTCTTCTCAGCAAATAAAACTGATGTCCCACCCACACCTTCACCTTCCAAGACTTCCCACTGTCTCTGAACTCAGCTTGTTATGTGAGGTTCCTAAAGAACCACTCCACAAAACTGTTTGCAATAATATACACTTGAGGATTACTGCATTTCAAGTACTGAGATCTAGTCTAATTAAAATAAGACATCAGAATAGAAGGAAGGATGGAAAGAAGGAAGGAGGCATCTTACTCTGATGTTCAGTTATTCAACTAGGACTCTAGAGACCGCTCTTTGCGAATATATCAAAGCTAATTTTAAACTTGAAAGTTTTCCATTTTAATGAATGTGAGATCATAAACTAGAAGACATAATGTGATTTTAAAAATCTTTATAGATATAAATATGTTTAACTCTATAAATAACTTTATTATGCTTTGCTGAAAAAAATACTTATGATGCAGAACTGATTTCAATTTCTAGCTTTAGCACTTAAAAAAGAGTAGTCATCTGTGACTTGGTCTGGGACTCTAGACAAGTCATTCAAACTTCTGGTCCACAGTTTCATCAATGCAATGAGGAGATTGGATTACCTAAGGATTTAACTCTGTCCCATTTAAATTTCTGTGATTGAGTTGTGTGTAATTACATAGATCTATTTGTCATTCTGGCCTTTCTTATTAAAATTGTTTAAAAGGTCATTATGTGCTTAATTACTTTTAACATATTTAAATGTTATTAGAGAAATAGTTATGGTTCTTCAAAGTTGAAGGTAACTAAATGTAATACCGTTTTAAATTTTAAATTTTCTCAAAGATATACATAACACATGGCCAAACTCCCTTCTCCTATGAAATTCAACATATTTTCAATTTTTGAAAATTCATGATTAGACATCTTTGAGTGCCATCACTTTGCACACAGAAGTCTGCCTCCCTAGCCCGAAAGGATCATGCCCATCCCACACGTAAAATGAATCCAATCCCATCCAAACATCCCCCAAATCTCAACCCATTACAGCATGAACTCAAAATCCTAAAACTCAGCGCAGAACTCCCAAATTTCACCACCTAACTCATTAGGCATGGTTCAGATATAGGCATGGGCTGCGTCTACTGCAACATTCTAGGAGTGAGATTTTACTTCCATTCTTCTGTCTGCCCCTATGCCAACAAACTGATCATCCTTATGTTATCAGTAAAGGCCTTTCTCCTTAGAATTACTTTTATATTATCCCTTTTCACAATATGGAAACATCAATGATTAGAAGCATTGTGCCATTTGGTGCCTCAAATTGTTGCAATCTGAATTTATCCACAGTCTCTTCTATGTCCACTAAGTTGCTGTTATTTATTTTTCATGACTTCTGCCAACAATGTCTCAACAAAGACACATGGGGGTTGAAGGACACTTCATTCATAAACAATGGCAGAAAAAATGATAAAATACTCCTGGTATCTTTATGTGTTGCTTTTAGAGTACCACGAACAAAAAATGAACATTTTTAAGTATTTTTAAGAACATGACATTCCAAGGAAAAACAATCTTTGTTTTATTTTACCACATTAAATTAGATTAAACACATAAAATTTGTATATTAAGTTATATATTTTGATGTTAGTCCAATAACAAATTTTCTCATATTCTTTCTATTTTATCATAGGGGGAGACGGTAACTGGGAATTACCCTATGGGGACCAAATTTACTGAAAGTTTCCTGACTGTTGAAAGAGCAAATTAGGTGATAGAATTATCCACCTACTTTTACACCTAGGTATCATTTATTTCAGTCCCTAGTCATGTAACGCCAATAAATATAATCAAGTCTTTGCGTTCTTAGCAAAGAGGTACATTTTCTTTTTTTTTTTTTTTAATTATAAAATAGTGCGGAGAAATGTTGGCATCTATCAGCAATGTCACTAGCTCTAGTTTTTTGTTTTTCATTTCAATGCATTTGTCCTCTTCATATAGACAGGTCATCCCTGAATAGATTGTATTCTCTCTACTTTTACCCACAGTGCACAAAAATAACAGAAATCTATGAGAGATGACCTTCATGACTCTAGATCCTCAGCTGCCCAATTAGAAACAACTCCAGAGCTATTTTCAAGGTCAAAATTACTTGACTCTCATAGGGCTCCCCACCCCACACCACACACACAATAACAAAGAAATGGTAAATAAAAAGTTTAAGCAAGTAAATTCCTATGTAACAAAGGTAAGGAAAAATACAACAATAAAGTCCTCAAACATCTCTTTCATTTGCAACTCAGAAAGCAGCATTAAAGAAAAAAATTCATGCAATTATTTGATTTTCCAAATTATTTTGTTTCAAAAACTTAGTGATTAATAAATCCAAACCCAAATCCAGCAGAAGGAGGGAAATAATGAAGATCAGAGCAGAACTAAATGAAATTGAAAAAAAAAATACAAAAGATAAATGACACAAAAAGCTGGTTCTTCAGAAAGATAAATAAAATTGACAGACCATTAGTGAGATTAACCAAGAAAAAGAGAGAAATCCAAATAAGCTAAATTAGGAATGAAATGGGAGATATTACAACTGATACCACAGAAATACAAGATTATTCAAGGCTACTGTTAACATCTTTATGTGCATAAGCTATTAGATTGGTGCAAAAGTAACTGCAGTTTTTAAATTACTTTTAATGGCAAAAGTAGGCACTTTGCAATGCCATTACTTTTAATGGCGAAAACTGCAATTACTTTTGTACAACAGAAAACCTAGGGGAGATGGATAAATTCCCGGAAATGTACAACCCTCCTAGATTAAAGCAGGAATATATAGAATCTCTGAACAGACCAATAACAAGCAGCAAAATCGAAATGGTAATAAAAAAAAAGTGTTTCAACAAAACAAAGCCCAGGCCAGACGGAGTCACAGCTGAGTTCTATCAGACATTCAAAGAGTTAGTACTAATCCTATTGACACTATTCCAAAAGATAGAGAAACAGGGAATCCTCCCTAACTCATTCTATGAAGCCAGTATCACCCTAATACCAAAATCAGGGAAGGAAATACAAAAAAAAAAAGAAAACTACAGACCAATATCCCTGAAAAACAGAGGCAGAAATACTCAGCAAAATACTAGCAATATGAATTTAACAGCATAAGAAAAAGATAATCTAACAAGATCAAATGGGCTTTATACCAGGGATGCAGGAATTGTTTAACATACGCAAGTCAATAAATATAATACACCACATAAATGGAATTAAAAACAAAAATCACATGATCATCTCAACAGACATAGAAAAAGCATTTGACAAAATCCAGCATCCCTTAATGATTAAAACCCTCAGCAAAATCAGTATAGAAGGGACACACCTTAAGGTAATAAAAACCATCTACGACAAACCCACAGCCAACATTATACTGAATGGGGAAAAGTTGAAAGCATTCCCCCTAAGAACTGGAACAAGACAAGGATGCCCACTTTCACCACTTCTACTCAACAGAGTACTGGACGTCCTAGCCAGAGCAATCAAACAGATAAAAACAAAGGGTATCCAAGTTCGTAAAGAGGAAGTCAAACTGTCGCTGTTTGCTGATAATATGATTGTATACCTAGAAAACCCTAAAGACTCATCCAAAAAGTTCCCAGAACTGGTAAACGAATTCAGCAAAGTGTCAGGATACAAAATTAATGTACACAAATCAGTAGCCCTGTTAATCACCAACAGTGACCAAACTGAGAATCAAATCAATAATTCAACCCCTTTCCAAATCGCTGCAAAAAATAAAGTACTTAGGAATATACCCAACCAAGGATGTAAAAGACCTCTACAAGGAAAACTACAAAACACTGCTGAAAGAAATCACAGAAAACAAATGGAAACACATCCCATGCTCATGGATGGCTAGAAATTAATATTGTGAAAATGACCATACTGCCAAAAGAAATCTACAAATTCAATGAAATTCCCATCAAAATATCACCATGACTCTTCACAGAACTAGAAATAATAATCCTAAAATTCACATGGAACCAGAAAAACAGCCTACATAGCCAAAGCAATACTAAGAAAAAAAAAATCTGGAGGCATCACACTACCTGGTTTCAAACTATAAGGCCATAGTCACCAAAACAGCATGGTACTGGCATAAAAATGTCACACAGACCAATGAAACAGAATAGAGAACCCAGAAATAAAGCCAAATACTTACAGCCAACCAACCTTCCACAAAGCAAACAAAGACAAAGTGGGGAAAGACACCCTATTCAACAAATGGTGCTGAGATAATTGGCTAGCCACATGCAAAAGAATGAAACTGGATCCTCATCTCTCACCTTATACAAAAATCAACTCAAGATAGATGAAGGTCTTAAACCTAAGACCTGAAATCATAAAGATTCTGGAAGATAACATCAGAAAATCCCTTCTAGACATTGGCTTAGGCAAAGACTTCATGACCAAGAATCTAAAAGCAAATGCAACAAAAACAAAGATAAATAGATGGGACTTAAAACTAAAAAGCTTCTACATAGCCAAAGAAATAATCAGCAGAGTCAACAGACAACCCACAGAGTGGGAAAAAATCTTCACAATCTATACATCTGACAAAGAACTAACATCTAGAATCTACAAAGAACTCAAACTAATCAGCGAGAAAACCACAAACAATCCCATCAAAAAGTGAGCTAAGAACATGAATAATTCCCCAAGAAAGATACACAAATCATCAACAAACACATGGAAAAATGTTCAACATCACTAAAGATCAAAATCAAAGTCACAATGTGATAACAGCTCACTTCTGCCAGAATGGCCATAATCAAAAAAATAATAGATGTTGGCATGGATGCAGTAAAAAGGGAACATTTTTACAATGCTGGTGGGAATGTAAACTGGTACAATCACTATGGAAAACAATGGGGAGATTCCTTAAAGAACTAAAAGTAGATCTACCGTTTGATCCAGCAATCCCACTACAGGGTATCTACCAAAAGGAAAAGAAGTCATTACATGAAAAAGATACTTGCACAAGCATGTTTATAGCAGCACAATTTGCAATTGCAAAAATACAGAACAAGCCCAAGTGTCCATCAATCAATGAGTGGATAAAGAAAATGTTATATACACCATGTAATACTACTCAGCCATAAAAAGGAACAAAATAATGGCATTTGCAGCAACCTAGATGGAATTAGAGACTGTTATTCTAAGCGAAGTAACTCAGGAATGGAAAACCAAACATCGCATTTTCTCACTCATATGTGGGAGCTAAGCTATGAGAATATAAAGGCATAAGAATGATACATTGGACTTTGGGGACTCGGGGGAAAGAGTGGGGGTTGGTGAGGGATAAAAGACTACACATTGGGTACAGTGTATACTGCTCAGGTGATGGGTGCACCAAAATCTCAGAAATCAAAACTAAAGAACTTACTCATGTAACCGAACACTACCTGTTCCCCAAAAACCTATTGAAACAAAATTTTTAAATTTGTTACATTTTCAATTTCAAACTTTTGACCAGACCCATGTATCCAGTTTATGTGTGCGTGTGTGTATGTGTATATAGAGAGAGTGAAATTATACAGGTACTACAAATATTTCTTAAAACTAATTACTTATTTTCCCCTAACTAGGTATACTATCATCAAATAGCAGCTATTTAGACAGTAAACTGTTCAACTATTTTCTTGTTGGTATTCTAAGTATTTGTGCATATGTGTGCATGGGTGTGTTTGTGTGTGTAGATGCATTCATTCATATGTATGTGGATTTGAGGAACAAACAGCCTGATCAATAATCATAATGAGAAAAGAAAGTTTGCAGTGGAAGTTTTGGGGAGAGTATCACATGTATTGGGTATGACTTTAATGCTGTGGGTAGAAAGTATTTACCAGTCTTTGTGGGGATACTGCCTTGATATTGTAGACCAGTGACGACTGAATACTCAGGAGAAAAAAACCTATTGCCCACTCCTGATTCCACCTAAGAGAGGCTATTGATTTTTGTTATTTCGAAGTATAACTTCGGCTTAAACTGATCATATGCTTAAAACTGATCATAGGCTAACAACTGAAATATCAATGCCAGGCATACTTTGTTGAGATTTCTCATTTACTATTTTCCTGGTGCACAGTTCCATTTGACACTTCAGACCTGCATGAATGTCATGTTTTAGAATTCCTTTACTTCAGTGCAGAGTTTTGGTCGTAAACTGTTTCTGTTGAACTAAAAAGATATTCTTCTTGCCCTCCTTTTTGAACCAAAATTTTACTGGGTGTACGTCTTCGAGACATTAGTTATTTTTGGAGGCACTTTGTCTCCTGGTTCCCAGGGACCCTGTAAAATGCTGACTGTTGGTCTGACAGTGGTCTTCTTATAGGCTACCTGCAAGACAGTACTCTTTATTGGTTTGCAGATTTATGATGTCTCTGGATGTGAATTTATTTCCTTTTGTTGAGATTTGGTAAGCCTCCTAAGTAGAAAGATTGGTAGATTTATCTTAGTCTTCAAAATTCTTATCTTTAATTTTTTCCTTCTGCTAATTATCTCTCCTCTCTTGCAACATTCATTTGCTTATGTAAGAGTCTCATCTGTCTATTTTCCATGCCTCTGGATCTCTTTCATATTCTTCATATCCGTCCCTGCTTTTTAATACTTATAGCTCTTACCACCTTCCATAATATCTACAATTCTCAGGTCATTTCGTGTCAATTATCAACACTCTGTACCTCAAACTGTACTTCAGGTTGAACAATGAATTTGTGCTTTACCTCTAAGCCAAATGAATTGGTCTGGTTTAGACTGCTCCCTTTTTCTCAATCTCTGATTTTCTAACAGTCTAGTAGCATTTTCAAACTCTTTTCACTTTAAATTATTATATTTCTGAAAACTCAAATCCCAAATTTTCATTCTCGTAACCTTGTATTGCTCTAAACTCAGATTCCCTCACTCCCGCTCCACTCTTCTTTAACCTCATTGAAGCCTTCTTACCCTTGACCTATTCATTTCTTATCAGTGCTATTAAAATAATCGCACTGCCTTGAATCATTTCCCAATTTGAGTTCCTCTACCTTAACACCACGAAAATGGTATTTCTAAAACAAAAATTGATTATGCCCTTCCCCTGCTCAGATTGTTTGTTCAGTAAGTCCCCAGTCAAGAAAGATAATGACCTGAAATGTGAGTGCTTCTCCAGATCATTATTCCACCTCCTCCATAAAGCCCCATGTTAGTGGAAACAAAACTCCTTGTAGCTACCCATGTGCACCATTATTTCTCCACTTCTCTGTGCATTTTCTTATTAAGTATTTTATTTGGAATACCCTCCTCAACTAGCCAGCACTGACACACACACACACACACACACACACACACACACAC
>NW_012108142.1:1890106-1891155 GCF_000951045.1 Mandrillus leucophaeus | reverse complement strand
CACGTTCCCCTGGGAAGCCACCTACCAGGGTGAATCAAGAACCATTTCTTTGCTCCATACCATCCATTTATACTTCTCGCTTATAATTTGCATGTAATCTATTGCATTTATCTTTTTTTCCCCACTAGATTGCTGCCTTATCAGTGGAGTGTCTTCTGTCTTTGTCTTTGGTCTCAAGTGGCATGTCTTCCACATTTTTGTCATTAAAAGAACAAAGTTAAGATCTAAAAAGACCAGGCTTCTAATCCCTCAAACTAACATTTACTTATTTCTAGAGACCTATCCTCCCCCTCCTTCCCCTATAGCATTTACTTGGCATTTTTTTGAAATATACAATAGTCTAACTTGTGTTATAGTAGAATTGCCTATCTCTCATACAAAATAAGAACCTCCATGGAAGTGAATGTGTTTTTTTCTTTTTATATGGTGCTTAGAGTGGTGCTTTCTAAAATATAAAATATAAAATCAATATATACTTTTAAATGTATAAATGACATTGATTTGGCTGCCACTGAATTCTAAGTAATGTATTCTTTTCTAAACATTTGGCTGTAAACCAATTACAGGTGGTCCCTCACTTTTAAAAAAGTATAAAATTGCCAAATATTTTCAATAAAGTAGAAGAAATTCTGAATATAATGAAGGCTTGAAGTAATACCTGCCTTTACAAATTAAAATGTTTCTGATAATGCAAACCATAGTCTCGGCATGTGATTTATTAAAATCTTAGGCTGGGTGTGGTGGCTCATGCTTATAATCCCAGCACTTTGGGAGGCCGAGGCAGGTGGATCGCGAGGTCAAGAGATCAAGACCCACCTGGCCAACATGGTGAAACTCTGTCTCTACCAAAAATACAAAAATTAGCTGGGCATGGTGCGACCCTGTAATCCCAGCTACTCAGGAAGCTTAGGCAGGAGAATTGCTTGAACCTGGGGGGCAGAGGTTGCAGTGAGCCAAGGATCGCACCACTGCACTCCAGCCTGGTGACAGGGCGAGACTGTCTCAAAAAAAAAAAAAAAAAACAAAAAACAAAACAAAAAACAACTTAC
>NW_012108142.1:1822046-1890056 GCF_000951045.1 Mandrillus leucophaeus | reverse complement strand
AAAACAAAAAACAACTTACTGTTCATATGCATGGTTTAATTTCCTAATTATTTTCTATTTGTAGACACAGACTTGGCCATGATCTGAGAAATTTATCAACAGTTAAAAAGTATGATTTTTAGGGCACAGATGATTTTTAGGCCATTGAAAAATACTCTGTGAGATACACTATAATGGTGAATTCACGTTATTATACATTTGTCTAAACCCATGGAATGTACACCACCAAGAGTGAGCCCTAATGTAAACTATGGACCCTGGATGATGATGATGTGTTGATGTAGGTTCATCCACTGTAACAAATGGACCACTCTGGTGAGGGATATTGACCCTAGGGGAGGATGTGCCTTGGTAAGAGATGTGTGTAGGAAATCTCTATCTTCTGCTCAACTGAGCTGCAAACCTAGAGGTGATCTAAAAATTTGTCTAAAAAAAAAATGGTTGCAAATATCAAAGGATTATTTTCTTCATTGCATAATTTTATTTGGAAAAAAATCCATAAGTTGAGCTCAAAGTTATAAAAAACTAGCTCTAGGCATTTTATCAGGAGCGGGATTGGGGCACCTCTCAAACAAGAGGTTTTCAGTGCTATGAGCTTCTAAATTCTAGGAACTTTCAAAAAACATTGCATTCATCATCAGAGAAAATTTCTTGAGCAACTTTGTGTGGCTTTGGGTTTCAGGATTTCTCACCAAATTCCAGCCACTCCACACTTGCCTTCCTCCGAATCTTACTAGCATTAAATGAAAACCTTTTCATCGCTAGAAATAGGTGCTGGCAAGTACATTAAACTAGGCTGCATCAAATATTTCCAATGTAATCTGTAAAGCATACACCTTATTGTTAGCTTGGGAAAGCACTTACATAGCTTGCTTTTACTTTCACATCTTGCTGTTTATGACATATTCAAGGAAGTACAGAAGATGTTATCATATAATGTCCAACAACCAAACTGGAGTCATGTCTTTTGCAAGTGGCCAGCTGAACTAGTAGTACAGGTAAACTAGATATGAAAGGCGTAACAGAGAAGCTTCCTAACAAATAAAAGCACTCAGCATAATACCTTAACCAAGACATGCCACATAACCCGAGGATTAATTTCATTAGCATTACATAATGTTCTCTGAAAACTGAATTACCTCCCATCTCACAGTTTGAGATAACATCCTGTCATCCATCATCACTGGGAAAATCATGGGTTCTCCAGCCCAATTCACATTGAGGCAATTATGCCTAGCTAATAAGAAACGTCAGGGAATAAATATAGTCTACAACACTAATTTTATATATATTTTAAGTCTGATACTTAACACCTGTTATAGCCCTACTCAGAAGAAAGATAAATAAATCTACATAAATTTTTTATTTTTTTCAACTCTTCAACCCAATCTATAATTTTATAATTTTATAATTTATTTCTGTGGCTAATATATTTTTAAAAATTGAGGATGTTACTAATGCTTACTTCTGCTCCAAGAAAGACAGACTAAATTTATGAATTCCCCCTAGAATATAAAAGAAGTCAGGGTTGGGGGAGGACAGCAGGAAAAGCTCTGTTTTCCCATTAAAATTAAATCCTTTCTCTTGACATTTTTGGATGTGGAAGTCTTCTGATACACATTGTTCTCTCTCCTCCCATTTTGGCAACCACTCTTCTCCTTCCCTTGGTGTCCCCTGGCCTGGACATCACAGCCTGGCTGGGTGGCCACGAATGTGCTGGAGGTCCCAGAGTCACAGGGTGCTCCAGAAAGCATCTACATGGAGTCCTGAGCACTGTATTCAACCACGTGGCAGTAGAACTCATTATTTCCAGGACATGTTGCTAAGACAGAATAGAGCAGCCAATAAAGTATATCATCTACCAGCTTCCACATTTAGCAGACTTTTAAAAGTTTGAAAGCATGAACAGTGTTGCCTGTTCATGCTTTCTGTTAACAGAGAAAATTAACCTTGATAACTAGCAGATCCACAAATGCCTAGGAAAAGCACGGGAATCATTTTTCTTTAAAGTTGGAGTTGTGTTGTTTTTAGCCATTTTGATACTACCTGCTGGTGTGTTTCATGCAGTTCTGAAGAACCATGTCCATTAAAAATAACTTGAAAACAGAATTAATGTCACATAATTCACCTTTTATTATGTATAATTTTAAAGATAAAAAATGAAAAATGTTAGCAAATTAACAGTAAAGAAATTTTAAAAGGGAACCGCATTTATCTACATATTCTAATGAAGAGATAATGATACCACTATTAGTTGTATAAACACATTCTCATTTTACAGAGGCTCAATGAACATGTTTACAATGGAAAGACTATTAGCTCAACTAAATTAAGACTATGCTTTTTCGGCTAAGTATGTTTTAGAGGTTTTGGAAACAAAATTAACTTACATAAATCATTAAATATTAATTTAGAATTTTGACTTGAATTTTAAGTTCGATATTTACATATTACTTAATCTACTATCTGAACTTAAATGAATTAACTCATCCAAATTAACAAAATATATAACCCCTCCACACTGTGATACTAAATATTTGGTTGAGTAATTTCTTTTCATTGAAAAATTGATTATGTTGGTACTATATAACTATCATCTCATAGTCTTACAGTAATAAGACTTTACAAATAAAATATACTAAGGTATTTCCTTCTTGAAGAAGAATGTTCAACTGTTTGAAGGTGAAGATAAATTCTAGTGATTCTTTTCATAACAGCACATAAAATTCATTCATCAGTTCCTTAGGGGACAAATGTTTCCTTTTTGTGTCCAAGGGTAATAGCCCTGAATAGAAAACTAATGAAATAGAAATTGCTTTGTCCTACAGCCAAAAAAGACCTTCAGAAGGAATGTAGCAGATACCACCAGTGCTGGAAAAACACACAATTAAGGCCTCTTCAGCATTTGAGTCTCCGGTTAAAGGTTAAACAGACCTTTAAAGATCTTCAAAGCAGAAAACCCTGAAGAAGCCTGTCAAGATAATGGTATTTTTATGTGTTTTGTTTTGTTGTATTGTTGGTTTTTGTATGTGGATTTTAATCTCATACCACAGTTAAACCATAATTACTCATGCTACATTCTCCATATCACCTGCTCAAGAAATACATCATAATCTGTTTCAGAACTTAGAAAATACAAAGTATAATACCACTGATCTTGACAATGTCATCACCTCATTACCAAATTGAGTAGTGAAGTCTCAGTTATCTTACTAGATATCTTACTAAATAACTGTTATCTTACTAGATAACTGAGAATATGATTTTCACAACTGATCCCTTCTTATTTCACGCACTTTCTACATTTGGCCTCCTGGATACCACAGTGTCCTTTCCTTTCTCCCACCCCTTCAGGTACTTTTGCTCATTCTCTGTTACTTATTCTCTTCAACTCCTTAACTTCCAATGTTGGTGTAGCCATAGCGCTAACCTCGTCTCTCTCTTCACTCCCTCCTTTGTGACTGCACCCAATACCATAGTCATCTGTGTGCTGATGACTACAGAATGTGTACCTCTAAGCTCAGAAATCTCCACCATAGTCCAATAGTCCAAGCCCGTATGTGTACCTTCTGCTTGGCACCTCTGGTTAATATTTAATAGACATCTCAGAAAACCAACCGGTATTTTCCCCACCAAACCTGCCTCCCACTCTCCCATTCCCGAAGTCTTCTCCATTTCAATTACTGACAACTCTATTCTTTCAGTTTGCAGGACAAACCAAAGAAACAGCCTCTATACTTCTTTCTTTCTTTCACATATACGCAATCTGTCCACATATCAACTGTGTTGGTTCTACTTTCCAGTGAGACTTACAACCCAATGGCTTCTCATCACCTTCCATCACCTTGTACAACCCCCTCTCCAGACTCACCTGGATCATCATATTAGCTCCTAACTGATCTCTACTGACACTCTTGCTATGCTTTTCTCAGTCTATTTTCAATACAGTGTCAAGTAAGTCAGGTCATGTCCCTCTTCTAAGCATAACCCTCCACTGTTTCCTATTCAATGCAAAGGAAAAGCCAACACCTATCATGATGCCTTCTAAGGCCTTATCTGATCTGCCTTCCTCACCACCACACCCCAACTTCAGTCTATGAACCACTGTCCCATCATTCAGAGAAAATGACTTCTCTTCTATTCCACTCATCTTCAAGTTTCCCTAGTTTTTCATACTTTTACACAAATACAAACACAAGGAAATATTTCTCTTCAATGCATTCTGTGGAGTTTTAATACTCACATAGCTTGTTTTTCTTTTTCTACACTGTATCCTTTTAATCCAGTGAGATATTATACATTCCTTTTTTAATTTGACCCAAGCATGTTTTTCCATAAATACTACCACAGTTTTCGCAGGGTACCTTGAATTTGGTGTGTCTCTGCCCAGGGGTTTTTGTCCTCTTTTCACACCCTACTCCAGCTCTTTGGTTTCAACTGTTGACCATACAAACCACTCAGAACAACATGTAATAATGGTGGGAAAGTGAAACAAAAAATAAACATCAAAATTTCCAACAGACAATACGGCGCTTAAAAGCAAGCATATAATGGTTACTACAAGATGATAAAAAATTTAGCTTTGAACTCCCTAATATCATTGTAAAGGAAACATTTGACTAGTTAGGTCATTCTAATTTTCTTACTGTAGAAGAAACATCTGTACTCAAGATTAATTTTTTTCTTATATTTAGCACTGTTATTCTATAGAAGACACATCTATACTCAAGGTTTACTTTTTCCTTATACTTAGCACTGATACTCTACATGTAATATAAAGGGAGCTTTAACAAGCAGCCAATGAGATTTATCATTGTGTTTGTTTCAGAAGTGTTGAGAATGTCTCTAAAGGCATTAGACAACAGAAGACTTACATTGTTAGTGTCATGATAGTTCTTACTCTTAGGCAATAGTTTTGCCTTTGTTTTGTTTTTGTTTACAATGTGGGCACTGTAAATATTGTACCTAACAGGTTTCCATATTAGCTTTTGCTGTAATGAAGCTTAAAGACAAATTTGTCAATCCTGTCTAATATATAGTATTTCATGGCAATAGTAATTCTGAAATACAGAAAATATATTTCCCCTTCTCCATTTCATCTCAATCCTGAGTAAACTATAACTGTATGCTTTACTATTAAATATCTTGTTCTTTTGTATTATTTTTCATATTTTATTTCATCTTGACATGTTTGTGTCTTGTAAGTTGTCTTAAATGCTTTCAAAAATATCGGAAATAAAAGAAAAATACATAAAGAGGCACTGAATAATATGAGGGGACTTCAGAAAGTTTGTGAAAAATGAAAAAGATGAAAAAGATAAACTTTATTTTTCAACATAAGCTCCATCAAGGTCAAGACACTTTTGTAAGTGATGATACCAGCCATTTAGTCCATATCTGAAGAACTGAGGGGCCTGGGAATTTAAACATATCAGTGCAGTCTTTGACATATTAACTAAATACAAATTGATGTTCTTTAAATACTTTCTAAAACTAGGAAACAGAAAGAAGTCACAAAATGCCAAATTATATCTGTAAAGTAGATGTCTAATAATCTCCCATGAAAACTCTTGCAAAACCGCCCTTGTTGGATGAGAGGAATGAGTAAAAGCATTGTCATAGTGAAGGACTCCCTGGTGATGTTTTCCTGGGCATATTTCTGCTAAAGCTTTGGCTAACCTTCTCAAAACACTCTCATAATAAGCAGATGTTATTGTTCTTTGGCCCTCTAGAAAGTCATCAGGCAAAATGTCTTGAGCGTGCCAAAAAACTGTTGCCATGACCTTTGTTGTTATTGGTGGTCCAATTTTGCTTTGACTGAAACATTGTCACCTCTTGGTAGCCACTGCTTTGAGTGTGCATTGTCTTCAGGTTCATACTGGTAAAGCCATGTTTCATCTATCACAATTCTCCAAAGAAATATTTGGGGATATTTATTACACTTCTTTAAAATTTCCCTTCAAAGTTCTCTTTTTGTCTGCAGCTAATGTAGGCGCCACAGTTTTGGCACCCATGGGGTGGAAAGTTTGCTCAACTTTAATTTTTCAGCCAGAACTGTGTAAGCTGAACCCACTGAGATGGCTATGGCCTTGCCTATTGTTTGAATGTTAATGTTAAATGTTAATTGTGATCCTCTTCAATTAGGACAAACAAGATTAATTTTATCTTCACAAATTGATATGGATGATCTGCCACTGCAGGCTCATCTTCCACATCATCTCATTCCTTCTTAAAATGAGTTATCCACTGTTAAACTGCTGATTCATTTGAAGCATTGCCCCCATAATTTTTTGTAAAATATCAATAATTTCACGTTTTGATCCAAGATTCACCATAAATTTGATATTAGTTTATGGTTCAATTTTAGTAGAGTCATGTGGCTCTTTTCAAACTGATACCTTATCGTTCTCAGTGCCTCAGACTAGATCCTGTTCAGACATGTTATAGCAAGTTAATATGAGTTTTAGTGCAAAATAGTTTTGAACCATGCATAGCTTTTTACATAATATGCATTTTCCACGAACTTTTTGAAGACCTCTCATAGAAACTATTACACCATTTCAAACAGGCAATTATACTCATGCATTTTTTAGATTTTTATAGTTTCATCTTGATCCCAATTCTCCTTCCACCTAATTTAATTGCTCAATAAATGTACCTTCAATTAATAAACAGATATCCAACAATTTAATTGTGTTTAACCTTGTATGTCATTACCATAAAGGACATTTTAAAGTTTGAGAGTAAATACAAATTTTATGAGAACCCCAATACCCATACACACACTAAAAATTAAATGCTGCTATGCCCTGAAAATATTTGTCTTCTTCAGTTCACAAAATTGTCATATAAGAGATCCTATCACCACCACCCTCACTAAAAAGTTTCACTTCATATAATTTTAAAATACAAGTCAAAAGGAAAAGAGGCCCCAGTATCAATGTTCTTTTTGGTTATTTAAAATAAAAAAGATAAATATTTGATTTTCATTTATTTATGTCACTTAATGGTTTAGGCCTCATTTGCCTCACTAATTATGTGAGCATTCAAACTAAATGATTTCTAAGATTCTTAAAGCATATTTGAAGGTAGAGAAATAGTATAAAGGAGAATGCAGTGTTAATATTCTTGATCCAACAGATATGTTTTCAGAGTTTAAAGTCACACTTTAAATTCTTCTAATTTCCTTTTAGAAAAAAAAGAATGCCATCCATTAGAAACAAAGTTAATTTGTGTAAACTTCTACAGAGATCAGAAATTAAATCCCTACAAAACATTTGGTCTGCTATAATAGTTTCACAGCAAAAGAGGCATCTAATCAAACCACTACACAATCATAGAAGAGCATTCAAATTTTTGAAAAAATCTTCTCTCTATATAATGGAAAATACTTTATTTCTTAAAATGGCAAGAAGTGCGTGAACTACTTTGTTATATATTTATCTCTACATATATCTACATACCCAATTTAACATATTTACAATGGAAAAATATGTGACCATACGGAAATTTATATCAATTATTTTTTTAAGTAGAAATGTGTCTCAAACTTCACTGAAAACTTAGATATTGGTAGTTCAAGTAGTTTCCAGTCTATTTTGAAATAAGCTCTTTCAAAAGTCACTAGACTATGGTAAGGCATATATCGCCTAACAATCCACCAAATATAAACAGACATTCCATTTTTTGCCTACCCAAAGAATAAACATGCAGGGTTTAAAGATGGGAAAATGGTGTGTAATTCTCTGTTCTGTACTTTCCATCTCAACTACCAACTCACCTTTGAGATCTGGAAAGTCCCTGATCCTTTCTCCCTTCCTGTATCTTGGTGAGGCCCAACACCCAGGTAGTTTTGCTCCTGTTGTCCTGCTCGTGGGTGGGTACAGGGATCAGAAGAGCTGATGGTGCCTCGTATCTTCCTATCCTGAGAGTCACTCAGCTTCAACTTCTCTAGGGAGCCCACTACTGAGACATTTTGCAAGCAGAAGCTAGCTGTTTCTTCTGTTTGTCTGATACCCAGATAAGTAAATCTTCCTTTGTTTGTTTCAATATTTGCAATGTTCATGATGAATAATTATATTTCTTAGGGGTTTCTGAGTTAACGATGGCAACTGCTTCTCTCTTCCACACCCTAGAACTTACACAACAGCATACACTAAACTTAGGAGCAACTCTGTCCTATGATATCTGAGACGTGCTCATGTAGAGTCCAGGCCTCTCTGCCCTATGAGACTCCATCCATGAAATACTCTATTATAAATCTAACAGCTTTTCATTTATAATTTAGTTATGGTTCATAACCTATCTCAGAGAAACAGCATGAAATTTAATGAGATCAGACTTAGGGGACGCTATGAGCTTCAAAGAAGATGGACAGCCCATAAATACTGTACCAAGTATTAGAATGACATTCTGAGTTTTCAACACATCTTAAAAAAAAAATGGTAGCTTTGAAATCAGAAATCAACCATCCTCAATTCTTGCTTTCAGACTTTGCTATTAATCCTTATACATATATACTTTTGCAAAAATTACATAATACTGATATTAAACTTTTTTGTATATTTTTACTTATATTTATATAATCAACAACATTTTGCTGATAATCTATTTTATGTTAAACATTACCTTAGGCCGAATACACAGAGGAAAAGGAAAATGATGTGATTCTAGTTTTCAGGAAAGACTCAATATAATTGAGAAATGCTAGCGATAACTTTATTAAGACATAATTTTTGCATATGAAAACACTTTATCCAGTTATAACCAGTAATCAGAATTTCCTCTTAGTAGTCATTGCTTAAATGATTGTGCAGAATTGCAGCACACGCTTGAAAACTAGAAAATGTGAAACTCAGAAAGCTGCTATAAAACTGCTAAGTGCCATCTTTAATCCAAATAAATAAAAAAACAGGAACACGTGATTGTAAGCACATGCCATTAACAGAGCAAACCAATTCAATACAACATAAATGAGTCATGGGAACCTGCTAAAAATACTGGATTCTCTGAAGAAGCACGGAGCCACTGCGAGAACAATCAAACATCTGTTATTTACAACAGGTTTACAAGCAGAGCCTGTGTGAGCTCATCACAAAGGTTTACCAACACAACCACATTTTTCAGAGATGAAGAGCATAAGAGCATATTTTTCTTCCTTATTTCAATAGTGTTTTCTGTTGATGTTCATGTGCTCATTGTAGTAACTAAATAAGAAAGCAATCCCTTGGCTCTTTTTTGAAGAAAAGCTAAGTGGAAGTGCTTTGGAATATACTGCAAGTCAGAACAAATGCAACTGCAGACAGTCCTATTTCAACATCCACCCTCCCACTTTCCAGCACTGCACTGTTTTATTATTCTCTCTGGGTCACAGAATTATATGGATAATGATGCTGCAAATCCTTACTTATGAAAGCTCAACTCAACTGAAATGATGTTTGGAATTATTTGGCTTCACCCTATAATTTTTAATGAGTCACAGAAAATGCAAAATAGTCACTCTTAAATACTTTTAGAAAAGTGCATCCTTTCAACTTCACCATCTACCATTGCACAGTGATAAGTTTATGCTTTTAGTTGAGTCACATTAAAATTACTGAAAAGGTTAGTAAGATCATCTCCAGAGAATTTGCTGGTGTGCATAAAGGTGAATTCATTATACAGAAGAATGTACTAAAACAGGCATCTACTAGGTGAATTTAAATGTGGTCTTACTGACTAGTAAAAGTCCTACTGGTAAAACTATTCTTTTATATACACTGCACAAACATGACACACAAGCACACACACACACACAGGCACACACATACAAGAACTTAGGAAGGGCCATAGTATCTCAATGATCTTATATTCAAGAAGAGGGAACGTAAGGTAAGGGACTTAAGACCTCTCATAAAGATGGACTAGAGTTGAGTCCCCTTTTCTCATGGAAATCAGTGATGAGACCATCTTTTTTCGAGGCTATAATAGTAAATGAACTAAAGTATGTAAATGCCCAACATCTCTCCTGAGACATGGAAGGCGTTACACCCACAGCTGCCAGATATAGCCGGCTTGTTTTTGTTCTGAGAATCTTTACTATCATTGTCATATCCCATGGGCCACCTATAATCTCTTACCAGCTCTTCCGATTACAGAGCCCAGATCTGTTCAATGTTCTTCACAACCACTGACGGTATTCGTTGTTACAGTCTGAGGAGCATTTATGGCATGGCGCTGCTCACATTGAGATTACAGCCTAAAAACCCTAAGACATTTTCCGAAAACTATTGTTAAGCAAGGTCTCCTATACTTGCTTAAGAGTAATACCCTGTGCTGGCAGAGTTAAAATTTGGAACTGAGGTTTTCATCTACACAGTCAGTCAAGACATTTTTGGGTCTTGATTCCATTATCTAGCGTCTTCTCCATCCTTTCAGGTACTCTTGTGGACAGTACACCTGGGATCATTTCGCAGCTCTGTTGATTTTTAATTCTGTCACTTTGAAACAGTCATTGAATCTCTCAGATGTGCAACTTCCTTATCAATCGAGAAAGTTCTGTGTATATTCAATTCAATTTTAATAGAGTAGAACAAGAGTAAATATAATTTTCATTGAAATTTTATAAAATTATTATTTAAAACAATAAGTACTTAAAATAGTAAAGAAAATTTGAGGAATACAGAAGTGGTACTTCCTTAAGATGATATCTTGTGAACTCATGATAATTAAAATATTGGCACCAGTAAATAAACAAGCAGAAATATCCATGATAAATAATACAGATGATAAAAACAGAAAGAATTAAACAGGAGAGGTTTTCATATAATAAAAACATTTAAAAGCAGAAGGAAAAAATTGATTATTCAAAGTTGGGACTGGGACAACTGGATAATCATTTGAGAATGAAAGAATTAGATCTATGGCTCACAAGCATAGTCTCTTATGCTGCATTAAATTTGTAATGTAAAAATGATAAGAAAATCAAGGTATAGAGTTTTATATAAGCTGTATGGGAAAGGCCTTTGGAATCTAATATCAAAGGTAGAAACAATTACACAAAAGACTGATCAATGTTACATAACGTTTAAAACTTTTATATAAAAAAATACTTTAAAAGTTAAAAAGTCAATACAATATTTGCCACATATAGGTGAAAAAAAGACTATTTTTGAAAATTAAATATGGTAATACACAAGACCAGAAAATCCACAAAAAACAACTATGACAATTCCATGAAAAATGTGCACACACAGTACAGTAGTGAAACAGGACAGGTTAGGGTGAGGCAACATTTCTTGTTCAGAAGATTGTCATATGCCTGGAAGAATACACATCAAAATGTGAGTAGGTTCCTGTTCATAGAAAAGGTGTTTTTTTTTTTTTACTATAGGTTTCTAAGCTTTTATTTTTCAAGAGACATAATGGCTTTTATAATAAAAACAAAAGAAATCCTACTTCTATTATAGGGGTAAAATTGGCTTGAAAAAATCTACCTCCTTGGTTTGTAAGAACGACAATCAGAAAAAGGCTGTGACAGCCCTAACACAACGCCTGCAAAGTAGGCATTCGGAGAACGTGAGCTCTGTTTTCCTGGACACGCCGGGGTCCCCATGAGCAGGTATTCATCAATGAATACTGTTGAGGCCACCAACCAGCTATGAAGCATCGTTAAGCCTGTTATCCAATCTACTTCTCTCCAATCCTTCCATAAATGTGTCATGAGAGTTTCTCAAATAGCTTGCCATAATAGAGGAAGATTGACTATTATAGCTATTATACTTTCAATCTAATAATATCTCACACATATTCGTCAAGCCGTTTACCTTTGAAAAATTGATGCAATATGTATTATCTTAGAATGCTGCGGTTCAGGTCTTATCCACAGAGTCTAGCATAGGGTAGCACATGGGGGAGGTGCTCCCTGTAGACAGGGTAGTGAAAACACAGTCCTAGTATCAAGTATAGTCAGGCCTGCTTCATCCTCAGCACCACTATATGGAAAGAAAACTGATAGAGAAGATACTGGACAAGAAGAGAGTCGAGGCTGCCCGGCTGGGAAACTTGGTTATAGCTAACATAACCCTTAACTGAACAGGCATCTATTGTCTTTTTAAAATCTGTGATTCTTTCACATTATTCTTCTCATTACTTCAACAATTTCTCCTCTTTACTATAACCATCACCAGTATCAGCAAACAATTCTGTCAATACTTTGACTCCTTCACAAACTCCCTACTTAAACTCCAGTGACCTAAGGTGATTTTAAATTACCTGAGGCAAAAAATTCTCCAATGTCACCTGTGACCTGAGAACTGTGGACTTTGTTGTCCCCAACATGATGCTCATCAATGTTTGGCATCAGTTACTACCTCGTCTTCACCTTCCCCCGCTACCCCCATACTTCCCTTTTCCTTCATTGGTTCTTCCTTTGTTCCTTCACATGGAGATTATTTATTCCCCCAAATCTAGATGCTCACTTCTAACTCAAGAGTGTCAACAGCACATGCACACCCATATTCAACATCAAAGGAACCTATAGCATCTACACCAAAAACACCTATTCTGTTTCCTCTTTCTGTACGGGTGCAGCTGCATGTTTGGGCTTTTATCTTGTGTTCTAAAGACCTTCCAATAGCTTATTACTAAGCCTCCTTTTCCTTTTCCTTCCCCTTCTCTTTCCTCCTGTCTTCTTCTCTGCTGCTAAAGGATTAATGTAATGAGCTTTAGTTCTCAGGGGAAATGCTTTAATGAAATTAGTAGAGGAAAATAAACCACCACAAAATATCCTGATGCACCTCACCCCTCTTGTAGCCAGGGACTGGAACTTGTCCCAGGGAAGCAATCCAGTTGCTGCCTTCTGGAAGGTGGAGGGGGTGTTGTGTTTACCACAGGAGAATGTTAGTGCTTATGCCCAATTTGACGATATGGTGCTAGTCCTATTCTCTCAGGATCAAGCTCTGAACAGGAATCCATGAGCTCAGATCATAGCGTTTTCCAACTAAAATAAATAAAAATAATCAGGGATGGGAAGTGCTTTGTTAAAGGATATGCAATTGCAGTTAGATAGAAGGAATCAGTTCTATGTTCTACAGCACTGTAGGATGACTACAGCTAGCCATAATATATAGGATCAAACAGAATAGTGAAAGTTCTTGACACAAAGAAATGATACATGTGAGATGACGAAGATGCTAATTGCTCTGATGTGATCACTATACATCATATGTATCAAAACATCACTAGGTACTCCATATTTATAATTATTATGTGTCAAAAATAAAAAAATAGTAATAATGAAAAAGAAAATGAGGTGTGGGTCACAGAAGATGTCATTCAGTTGTACTTGTTGGAGCTGATCCACTTGAAGCAGCAGAAGGCACAGAAATGACTTGAGCGTTCTCCCAATACCAGGGGCCAGCTCCACATGAGCTGGGCAGCAGCTATTAGGTGTCCTCTAAAACACATTTACAGTTCTCTTTATTACTGGCCCAAAGACAAGAGCAACACCAAACCGTCACTTAATTTTCACTTTCAAGTGCCAGCATAGATTTTAATATCTAATCTGATTTCCTGGCCTTGCTTGCTCTTTTGCCCTCGTGTGACCAGTGGAAAGGTTAAAAAAGACGTCTGAACAAAATCCCTGCCTCCAGGTTCTCTGCTAGCCTACTGTCCTGCATTGCAGTCCAAATATAACTCACAAACAAAATAGGGTTCACACATAACTTTTTCAAAATCTGCATTCTCGTAAATTCTATTATCCAAAACACAAGCACGCTATCAAGCATCTTAACCAAACCAAACACCCCAGCCTCTTTTGCATTTCATCCTGAGTGCATTCTATTACTTAGCCCTCACTGTGGGTCTCTGAATATGACCTGTGCTTTCATGACTACAAGGTTTTTTTCATGCTGTCCCCGCTGAAACTTACACCCTTTTTCTCAATTTACTTCTATTGGGAGATTGGCATTTATTCATTATTTTTTTCTTAAATAGCATTTATTCAGTCCATTCTACTTGTCATGCAATGTGGTAGGCCCTGTGCCTGTCCTCAAGGGGCTGAGACTCCAGACCGGGGAGAGGCTCATTAAGGACACAATCACACATCTATAATATACATTACAATGCATACACAAACCAAGGCAGAGACCTGAAGGGACAATGCAAAACTTCCTGTTAAATATATGCAAGACCATAAAACATCGTTTCAAAAGCAGAGAAGAGGAAGGGCTTCTCAATTCAGAGACCAGGGAAAAGTCCAGGGTGGCAGAAGTGAAGGTCAAGTTGGGGAGAAGTATGTTGTCGAAATGTTTCTTTCTCAAACTCTCACTCCCTCCCCAGTGACTCAAAGGTCAGATCCTGTTGGAAGCTTGGAGCTCAATGATGTGGACTATTCTTAGTTTCAGTGATGAGGCTAAGAGGTAGGTAGATGAGGATGTTGTGATAAGATTTGTTACAAAGTGAGGACGACACCTTGAGAGAGGCAGGCTAGAGGTCCCCTGCGGTACTGCAGTCAACAGATAAAGAGGCCAAGGAATTGGGGCTGCAGATATATTTCTGTGCTTTTTTAAAGGCTCAATTCAAATATCACCTTTCATGTTAGATTTTCCCTTCCCAAAGGAAACTGATATTCTGTGTACCATTTCCATGGCAACTTGCTCATCCTTCTGCTCTTACATCCCTGGTATTTGTCCCTGGATGTTATCAGCAGGTTCGAGCTTGCCTTCCACTGGGCTATCGGCTATGGGGCTGCAGGCTTATATCTGGATCCCAAAATTCTCTGTACCTACGCATAGATGGCATCATCGCCCAGGAGATGCTTGTTGAAGAAATGCGATTAGAATTGTTCTAGAGGCTTTTCTGGGAGTGGGGGTGGGGAGGAAATCTTTATGTATCTGTTAAAAATGTTAAACCATCTTTATCATGTTGCATTGTAACTCCTTTACCTCTTGTTTCTTTCTCTGGAATCTCTAGAATTTGAAACTGTATCTTTAATCATATTGAAGTCCTCAAATAAGTGTTTTTGTTTCATTAACTGGTTTGATATAACGTTGGCATTAAATAGGCTGAGTATACTGTGACCAACAGAAAAGTATACCTAAGGTCCTTTGCCTGGGGCTTCCATCTCCCTAGCTACTGCTGCCTAGTTCTCTCACCAACAGTTTAAATACTGGTATTAGCACATGTCAATTCTTGTCCTTGTACACTTTTGAATTACTTTGACAAGGAATACCAGTCACTATTATAGAGCCAATCCAGATGTGGCAAAGAATGTCACTCATACACGGGGATCTAAAAAATGCATTTTCCACACCTTCTCCTTGGCTCCAATTGAAGGTATGGAGGAAGGTAAGACTCCCCTATTCAGAGTGAGTAGCCACTACCTACCAGATTTCTAGACAGTCTTATCGGAAACTGTCAGCCACAAGCAGAATTCCAAGGCTTGTGAAATTACAGGTCAACTGCCTCCCAGGCCAATTGTCCTTCCCTTCCCCAGAGGTACAAAGGTCTTCATGAACTTTCACCTGCTAAAACAAGAGCCCTAGAAAAACACTCAAGCCTGCTCCGAGGAGTCAATACTACTTCTTCCCTCGCTCCCTTGAAAGAGGATAATCAAATTAAACAAATGTACACTATGACCAAATGACCACTCCAGACCTTATAACCTTTCCAGTATATTGCTTTAAAAATAGTACTCATTCAACCAACAGAGTCATATAGACTTAGATCCGGTGCCTAAATATCTCAATGGGGCAGTCAGCATTCTGGGAATTCTTGTGTGAACACTGGACCTTTGGAGAGTCTAGGTATTCCAGTGAAGGAATAGTGGGCAGAAAAAAATCCACAGCATGCTTCCTTTAGGCATAGGACATAGTATAAAAATATGTGACATACTTGGAATATGTAAAATTACCTGTCAAGGCTAGAGGAATGGGGCTAGATTAGGAGGGCTGCCAGGCCCCATTACAGACATAGCGCTTTGTCATACAGACAAAATGTTGTTATCACAGCATTTTATTAGAGTTCTATGTGTATCTTCACTTTAGAAAAGCAATTCTAGCTACAATTTACGAAAAGATGAAAGGGGAAAATATTTATCTTTGAAATATATTTGTACATGTATATACCTCACATTTGACATTTGACTGCACAAATACATACACATACATTTTAAAACTGGTATAAAATAGTACTTATTTTTGTTGTTAGCCTATAAAATTATTTGACTTTAAAAATCATATAAATCATCTCAATAAAGCCAAAAAAACCCAAGGAGAAGAGAATAATAAAATACCAAAAGAATTTTGAAATTCATCAGGATACAAAATATCTACCTGTTAAACACCCTACAGATTTATGGCTTTGAGGAGACACCATCTCCACTTTGGAGGTCAGAATCATATATGAACAGATAGAATAAATAGTCCTAGCTTTTGTTTTTGTTTTTAATGAGAGAGTCTCGCTCCTTCGCCCAGGCTGCAGTGGTGCGACCTTGGCTTACTGCTACCTCCGCCTCCCCAGTTCAAGTGATTCCCGTGCTTCAGCCTCCTGAGTAGCTGGGACTACAGTCACATATCACCACGCTCGGCTAACTTGTGTATTTTTAGTAGAAACAGGGTTTTTCATGTTGGCCAGGCTGATCCCAAACTCCTTACCTCGAGTGATCTGCCTCAGCCTCCCAAAGTGCTAGGATTACAGGCGTGAGCCACCACACCTGGCCAATAGTACTTCTGAAGCCACAGATGTGTAAATGTATATAAACGCAATTGAGAAAAACAAATATTTATCAGGAGCCTTAATAAGGCTAGACACTCAGTTTTGTAACTCTCCTAAAATTCTGTCACAGGAATAATTAGAATTGGGCACAGAATGTATAATCAATTATGCTGAGCACATTATTATAATTCCTAAAAAATCAAAACTAAATTTAACGTGCAGAAACAGGAGAATAAAATATGTCATGATAAATTCACATAACGGAATATCAGACATTAAAATCATTTCTTATGAGAACACATAGAGATATAATAAACTGTCAAGTGAGAAACGAAAGACAAAAAGCAAAATGTGATCAAAATATTGCTTTAAAATTTTTTATCATCCACATATTGTTTTTTCAATCATATTATTCTGTCAAAGTATCCATAGTCTGCGATTATATTGTAAATAATTTGAAAGTAAATTGTGAGATAATTGAAGCAACCACAAGCAAACAAAACAAAATAGTAGACACCTGTAATTCAGATGGTTGAAGGAAGTTTGAGCTGAATTTTCTAGAATATACATACTTGGGTTTAGAGAGGCAGCTTTTTATTTTGAAACCTTTAGTTGTACATACCATATTTCTGCCATGGTAGTTTGAAAAATGTCTACACAAAGCCATGGCCTAAAATGTTTTCAGTTAAATTATTTATTTTTGGATTTCTTAATAACCAGGCCATAAACAAGTACAGAAATCTTAAAGTCTATCCCTTTTGTGTGTCAAAATGAAAAATAATCCTGGCTAGACTATCTGCAAAGTCAGTGACCTTCTTTGAAGCATTTACTTTTAGCTTGCACTTTACGAGCTTTCTCTTTCCTTCCAATGAACTCCAGACAGGAGGACATTGGGAACAGGAGGGATGAACTGTGTGCTCAGCCTATGGCCGGCAGGTGTGTGAGGGCCACGAGGGGGAGGGGAGGTGGGTAGGAATCTCAAGGTTTCAGTTACACACAAAAAAATTCTAGAATGACCTACTTATCTACATAAATGTTAACAGGGCTTCTGTTTTTGCAAAATGCCATCGTTATCCAGAGACATAGTGCCTGAGAAGTGATTAGGAGTGTCCAATAAAACAGAGCTGTGTCCTACACTCTCCTAGAGGCAAATCCGAATCTCTGTGACCTCAAGCAAGTCACCAGCTTCCCTGAACACTGCTTTCGTCTGCGTTTTGTATTAGTTCACTTTCACACTGTTATAAAGAACTGCCCCAGACTGGGTAATTAATTCATAAAGGACAGAGGTTTCATTGACTCACAGTTCAGCGTGGCTCGGGAGAACTCAGGACACTTACAATCACGGTGGAAGGCGAAGGAGAAGCAAGGCAACCTCTTCCAAGCGGGCAGGAAGGAGAAATGCTGAGCGAATGGGGAAGAGCCCCTTATAAAACCATCAGATCTCGTGGAACTCATTATCACAAGCACAGCACAGGGGAAACCAGCCCCATGATTCAATTACCTCCACCTGGTCTCTCCCAACACGTGGGGATTACGGGGATAAGGGGAATTACAATACAAGATGAGATTTAGGTGGAGACACAAACCCTAACCATATCAGGGGCTTCAGGTGGCTACAGATAAAGTGTTTGGCAAACAGCTGGTGGTTTGAGACGCATTTGTTCCTCTTTCCGTAAAAGGTCTTTAAGGCCGCTTAAATGATTGTCAGCTGTACTTTCAATCACCTTCCATTGTTCTGACTTTTCTCTCTAGCCCCATATAGTTTGTATAATCTGGGATAGCCTCAGTTTCCTATAGTTTAAATATGTTAAAATATGATAACTGCATCTAAAATTTAACGTTTAATTTTTCATAACCTTGTAAATCTTCACATCAAAAAAATTATGGCAGGAAAATATGCATTTTTCAAAAAACATTTTAAGTTTGTTTTGAAAATGTGAAAACCTTTAACTATAAATGTACCTATGATAGGATACAAAGTGTTTTTCTCCTTATTAATCCCCGCTAGATACATCTAGTGCTTAGCATATTATGATTGCTCAATAAATATTTGTCAAAGAAGCGAATGTTATATCCCGTGGGCTGGGGTGACGGAGGGGTAGTTACAGAGCCAGATTTCACTGTGCAAGTGACTTTTATGCAGGAGAAAGCAGGTTAGAATCATGACAAACATTATAAGGTGTAACTCCAATTCCTTTGGGTGGAAGTGGGCTCTGCACCCTGACGGAGAGCATGCACCTTCCTCAGGACCTCCTCAGCGGCCCCCACGGGGTCAGGGAGGTGTCATTGCTCGGTGCAGAGTGTCCCTTATCCAGGCGGTCCTCAGCTCCCGCTGTGCCGCTCCACCGTGGGCAACCTGGCCTTCCCTGGCTTCTCTCCATTTTCACAACACCAAGCAACCTCTGCGGGGAAAAGATGGATCTTTCCATGGAAGCTCCACCGAGCCCACGGTCACTCCATTCCCAGGTGTCTCCATTTATTTACTGAAGCATTAGGTTACTTAAAGCGTCAGAGCTCTGCACCTGGGCGTATTTGAGTCCATTGGCTCCATGCAGCTGTTTCTAAGAAGCAAAAACACGTGTTCACGGTTCTTCTTTTGCTCCCATTCTTTTAGTGAAGAGACATGCTTCCCTCCCTCGACATCCCCAGGACATCTGAGTGTGTGTCCCCTCGGCGGCCATCAGAAGGGGTGGGATATCTCCCAAGCATGGATGCTTCAGAGTCCCTGCCTGAGTGTCCAGATGCCCAGGTGCCCCACTGCAGGCACCCAGCTGCCCAGAAGCTGTGCCCACACAGGCTCTGCATTTCAAGAGGAGCCAGTGTTACCCAGCTCATCTCTTCCCACAATTTGCCATTTTACTTCCACAGCGAGGAACTGTTCTCTCCGTACAGATGCCAACCATGACTGTGATGACACCAGGCTGACAGGTTGCTCCTGGGGAAGCTTCAGCACCACCCAGTGCACAGGAACGACCGTTTCCTGGGTCCCTGAAAGCTGAATTATTTTTGCTCTGATGCCGGCTCTTATGTTCCCCTGTGTATGAGTGAGTGTGTGTGTGTCTGTGTGTGAACATGTGAGTGTGAGAACTCAAGGGTATGAGTGCGTATGAGAGTGTGTGTATGAGGATGGGCATGTGTCTGCACAAGTGAGGGTGTGTGAGTAGTGTGTGTGTATGTCATGGTGTGTGGTGTGTGAGAATGTGTGTGAATGAGGGCGTGTGACTGTGTGTGAGGATGTATGTGTGCACGAGTGAGGTTGTCAGACTGTGAAAGTGTGTATATGAGAGTGTGTGTGTATGTGTGAGATTCCAAGTGTAAGAATGTATGTGTGTGCACGAGAGGGTGAGTGGTGTGTGAATGTATGTATAAGAGCATGAGTGTGCATGAGAGTGTAAGAGTATATGAGTGTGCAAATGTTAGGGGGTGTGTGTCCATGAGAGAGGGTGAGTGGTGTGAGAATGCATGAGTGTGAGTGTTCATGAGTGTAAGAGTTTGTGAATGTGCAAATGTAAGGGGGTGTGTGTATCCATGAGAGAGGGTGAGTGGTGTGAGGGTGTATGAGAGTACGAGTGTGCATGAGTGTAAGAGTATCTGTGAGTGTGTGAGTGTATGTGTGACTGTGTGTACATGTCATGTCAGTTAATTTCTCAGTTTTTCGCCTGTTTTTTTCTAAGTACACATTTCGCATTTTGCTAAAGCTGAGTGAATGCTTGAAGGCTTGTTTTCAGCAGTCACTGACAATAACACCATTCCCTACTGACGGTCTTTCCCCCTACTGGTGCCTGACCCTATGTTACAGAGCAAAGTACCCGGGAGTACATGTGTGACATTCAAGAAACGACTGGCGCTAACATCGGAAATGTGTTTTTGAAGCCATGTGTCTTTATCAGCAAAATAAAGAATTTGACAGAATCAGGAGCCCAAAATAGTTATTTATTTGATCGTTGGTCTGTGTATTTTGATAAAGATTGGCCACACTGACTTCAAATGAAATTAGTGGGCAAAGTTCAACACGTGAATGAGATGAAAGGGTCGCTGGTCTGATGGAGCTGGGGCTGGAGGGCGGGCTGCCTGATTCACCCCCTCTCACTCCCTCATTGCCCTGGGGTGCATCAGCGAACTGTACGGTTTCAGGGAGAAAAGTTTGAAAAAAAAAAAAACCCACTATTTTACATAATCCCTATGCCCAGTTAACCTCTACATTTTTAAATTCAAATACCAACCTGAAGACATCAGGGGAGGTAGGACAGTCCATGAGGTGAGCTGGGGAGACCGAGTCAGATGAAATGATCGGAGCAGGCTGTCCATGTCCCCAAGGCTGGTCCAATCTTGTGACACTTAATGTTGTCATCTGGATCCTGCTCTCATCCAACGGCTGTAGGTGCCTAAGGGAGGCCATCCTCTCAAGGGAACCCAAAGGACGGCAAATTCCCCTCCTTCCTCCTGTCACCAGCCCTGACACTGTGCTTGTTCCAGAAGCCTCAACTATTTATAGATGCAGAGGCTGAGAAGCAGCAAAAGAGAGCGAGCTGAAATGACAGAGTGGCCTCGTTATTCCTCCTCCTCTCCACTACCCCTAAACAAGCTTCCGAGTCGGCTCTTCTGTCTGTCCCAGGAGCATGTGCACGCTGGACTCCCATGGAAATCCTACAACCACAGTGCACCCAGATGACCTCCTGGCCTTTTATTTCACTAACAGACATGAATAAATCATGCATTGGAAACATACTGAAACACAATTGCTGGACAAGTTACAAGGTTGAAATACACTGGTCCTAACCAGACTCTGCTTTCTCCTAGGTCGTACAAACTCCTCTTCAGGCCCACATTGAGTCCTCTAATCCTCTAACAACTCTGTGAAAAATAAAAAGTAATTATCGCCTTCATTTTGAGAAGAGGAGGAAAGACAAGTACTGTAATGTGCTTTAAGAAGCCAAAAACTGCCAGCAACTGTGATGGCGATGTCATCTGGAAGGAGGGATCTGCCCTGCTTGCTCTCCAGCCTGGCTGGGGACTCAGGGCCCACCCTCCCTGCACTCATCCTGAGGCTCTTCTAGTTCTTCAGATAGACAGCACTCTCCCCTCCTTCCTCAGCCCCTTGCACAGGCTGTTCCCGCTGCCAGCATTGTGCGGTTCCCAACACACTGCCTATCTATCTGCCTATGCTCCGTCCACATTCAACTCAAATATTTCATTCCTAGCAAGGCCCCCAGGGCCTCCCACTCAAGATGAGGCTACACTTTCATGCTGTCTCGTGATTCCACTTTTTTCTTACATTTTCTTTCTCAACACTTTTTAAAATGGGTACTCTTTAGAGTGAAGATGCATTCATTATCTATCCGCCTCTCAGGCTGAACTACAAGCTCCGCGAGGGCCAGCCCACCTTTGCCTCGCCTATGCTACATGGGTTCCTCCACAAGGTGGGCTGCAATGGGGCATGAATCAGGACGTCTGAGATTCACACTGAAAGCCAGCCCAGTCCAGGGGCAGTAGACTTTCCAATGGCCTCTGCCATAGGATGACCCCAAACTATTTCAAAAGCCTGTTTGTTTTCATTATAAATGCAAAATTAAATACTGTTTAGGGCCAATTTTAGTAACAAATTGTTCTTTATTCAAGTATTTAAAATGGGAGGTAGGCACGGTAGTTCATACCTATAATCCCAGCACTTTTGGAGGCTGAGGAAGGAGGACTGTCGGAGCCAGGAGTTCAAGACCAGCCTGGGAAGCAAAGTGAGACCCTGTCTCTACAAAAAAAATAAAATAAAAATTAGCCAGGTGCGGCAGAGTGCACCTGTGGTCCTAGCAGTGGGAGGACTGCTTGAGTCGGGGAGGTCGAGGCTGCAGCGAGCTGTGATTGTGCCCCTGCACCCCAGCCTGGGTGACAGGGTAAGAGCCTGACCCAAAAACAAATACATAAATATAATCAGTTGAATAGACACAACTGCAGACATAAGAAAGCATAATTTTATTTTGCTTTCCTACCACCTTTAAAAAAATATCGGATTCAGCAATCTTTCTCAGACACTGAACAAATCTTCTGAGAGAGTTCCCACACCACACCTGCCTATATGTAGTCAAGAGACAGACTTAGGGTCACTTTATACTGTGAAATAATCTTAATTCTATGATTAGAATCTACATGTAAAGATGCTCTTCCAAACTCCAGAATTAACCGAGCATTCATTCGGTCTTTCTGTTTCCCACAGCTCATGGCTGGAAGGCTGCAGTGGGGATGGAGAATGCAGTTCTTTTACTCCCTACGCTTTGCTCCAGGTGGCTGCTTGGTTTTGTCCTTTCTTAGCTGGAAAGTTGAATGCTGGGGTCCCCAGAGAGGCCTTGGTATGACTGAAACTGACTCTAACTCAATGCAGGTCCTCTTCAGAGCTCTCCTGTTGGGCTCTTCTCTCCTGGGATTCCCTTATCCTGCACAGATGCATTTCTGTTCCGGGAGGGTCACTTGCAATTTTGTTCTCTGTCACTGGACTCCCAGTGGAACACACCCTGTGAAGGTCTCCTGGACACCTGCTGAGGAGACTCACATCAACCCAATACTGATTTTGCCTGTATGGCCCACATCTCTTGCAGGAAAAGCACTCAAATGTCCTTGCTCCAAACTCTGGCAATAGGCCAGCCCTGGAGCCACCTCCAAAGCATCCTTTCATCTATTTGTTCCCCATCTCAGCTGCCCAGGGCACTCCGGATTCAGGGCACTTGCACCTCAGGCCACAGCCCTCCTGATGTTCCAGGCAAGGGCAATCCACCAGCGATCTGTGGCTCCCAAATGCAGAATCCTCACCTCACAGCACTTTGTTTTACCAACCTCCAGCACCTGCAGGAAGTATTAACCCCCAGCTCATCACTTCACAAAGGGTGCACGGGAGCACCTCGCTCCTTTCTGAATCTTTCTAATCCTTGACCTTGCTAAGGGGTCTCAGAAGAGCTTCTTCATACCACTCCCTGTGCAAATGTGAAAGGTGAGGAAGAGGAAACAAGCGTCACACTTGCTTTGGCATTTGGCAGCTACACAGAAATAGGAAGTTGAAAGGATCTCAGTCTTACATTTTCCTACAATCATTTAAAGTCAGCTACTGTAATATTAACATGATAGTCCTCAGCAATCCTAGATAAATCTGATTTGCTGCATGGGATGAGTCCCAAGTGGAATCAGAGAGTATCCAGGACGACTCCAGGGATAGAGTGGGCCAGGAAAGAATTCTCTGCCCAGTGTTCCTTTCATCCCAAATTTAACTTGGGAACACACGTTTCCAAATAGAATACTGTCAATAGACTCTCTGGCTGGTGGAACCCTTTTAATTGGAAAGACATGGGGGAAAAACCTATCATTTCAGTTCAGTTGTCTCTAATGAATTACTTAGCTAACAACAATGAGGAATTTTGGGAAACTCAGTACTTATCAACACGCACAGATGTTGACAATATCTTCAATTTGGTGTAAAGTTCCTAATTAAAATAACACCTATCCCTCTCTTTCAGTAGCTGGCAATATTAATCCTGAAGGTTCCTTAACACCCACAGATGCCTTTGCCACCTAGTTACACGCTTTCCTTCCCATTGCTAATCAGGGCTTCATTTCCCCAGGACTCCGCTGAGTCTGGGGACCAGGTCATCTACCATAGTTACTGGTGACCATCTCCTCTTCCTTCCTAGTTAAAAACAAACAAGAAGGCTGGGCGCGGTGGCTCACGCCTACAATCTCAGCACTTTGGGAGTCCCAGGCAGGCAGATTAGGGGGTCAAGAGTTCAAGACCAGCCTGGGTAACATGGTGAAACCCCATGTCTACTAAAAATACAAAAATTAGCCAGGCGTGGTTGCACACACCTGTAACCCAGCTACTCAGGAGGCCGAGGCAGGAAAATTACTTGAACCCAGGGAGCCAAGGGTGCAGTGAGCCGAGACTGTGCCACTGCACTCCAGCCTGGGTGACAGGGTGAGATGCCGTCTCAGGACCAAAAAAAAGAAGGCTTTTTAAGGATACAAACTCCGACTTTAGCATTTTTGTTTCCATAATACTACCAAAGGTAGGGTAGGGGAAAGATGAGTCTTACTGAATTGGTTTTAACAAGATTATTGTTAAATAATTATTTTTAAATAATTAAAAATTATACAGTAATGACTACAAGATAAAATCATTGTTCTTTAAAAAAATGATTAAAAGATTATATAGAAAAACATATGTTGGAATTCAAGCACAGAATGCTAGTATGAAGAATAGTCTTTTATGACATGGAATATATTGATTTTAAAGAGAAAATTTAATCGTGACCAAAGTTGAATTTTGTTTCAGCAGTAGCTCTTGTGTGGATCCATGGATCTCTAAATGTGCTAAATTCATATGTAATAAAAAGCAGCAACATGGAAGAAAAAGGAAGGTGATTGATACGTGAATGCAAAGTGCAGAAATGCAAATGATTAAATTCCCCTGTGGATTCATGTTTTGAGCAGGATATTTTGAGCACTGAGTCTCTACCGACTCTGTTCTGAGTCCTTGGTGTTCCGTGGTGCATATGTTGATAGGGTTCCTCTCGCACAAGACTTACTTTTTAGATAGGAGAAGGGCAGAATATAACAAACAGAGAAGCTACAAATATCATTCACGATGGTGCCGTGAAGAACATAAAATAGGCTGATGTGAAGAAGTGGCAGGGCAAGGGTGAAGCAGCTGGGCCTGGAGGGGAGGATGTCAGGGGCGGGGGCCAGCCTCTGAAATGCTGAGGGTTGAATGAGGACCACAGGAAAAGCCGGGGAAATGTCTGGGGAAGAACTTTCCAGAATGGTTTCTCCTGTAGTTGTATGGTAGAAGCAAGCTGGGAGTGTAAGGGAGACAGCAAGTGGGCGACAGGTTTCAGGTGAAGGCAGAGGGTAGGGGAGCACCCACCTGGTAGGAAGTTCAATTTCACATGATTGAAAGTTTCTGAATCTTCCCACAGTATAATCAAGCAACTGTATGTTTTTGTTTTAGAAAATAGGTAACATAATTGTGATTTATTATTATTATTATTATTATTATTATTATATTTTGAGACTGAGTCTCGCTCTGTCGCCAGGCTAGAGTGCAGTAGTGCCATCTCTGGTCACTGCAACCTCCGCCTCCCGGGTTCAAGTGGTTCTCTTGCCTCAGCCTCCTGAGTAGCTGGGACTACAGGCACCTGCCACCACGCCCAGCTAATATTTGTACTTTTAATAGAGACGGGGTTTCACCATATTGGCCAAGATGGTCTTGATCTCTTGGAAAACAGGTCACATTATTAATATTAACAGGTACTTCTCCAAAGAAGACATATAACAGCCCACAATCATGACAAAATGCTCAATATTACTATCACCAATGACATGCAAGTTACAACTACAATGAGATATCATCTCATACCAGTCAGAATGGTTATTAATAAAAAGTCAAACTAATAACAGATGTTGGTGAGGGTGTGGAGAAAAAGATACACTTATATGCTGCTGGAAGGGATGTAAATTAGTTCAACCCTAGTGGAAAACAGTATGGAGATTTTTCAAAGAACTAAAAATAGATATACCATTTGACCCAGCAATTCCACTACTGGGTATCTACTCAAAAGAAAAAAAAATAGTTTTGTTCAAAAAGACACCTGCACTCCTGTGTTTATTGCAGCCCTATTCACAATAACAAGATCATGGAATCAACTTAAGTGTCCATCAGTGGATTACTGGATAAAGAAAATATGGTACATATACACCATAGAATACTATGTAGCCATAAAAAAGGAAATTATGTCCTTTGCAGGAACATGGATGCAGCTAGAGGACATTTTCCTCAGTGAATTAATGCAAAAACAGAAAATCAGATGCGGACTGTTCTCAGCTATAAGTGGGAGCTAAACGGTGGGCACACGTGGACATAAAGATGGAAATGACAGACACTGAGGACTCCAAGAGTCTGGAGGGAGCAGGGAGGGAGGGAGGGAGAGAGAGAGGGGGTAAGGGCTGCAAATCTACTTCTTGGGTGCTATGTTCACTATTTGGGTGATGAGTTCAACTGAAGCCAAACTCCAGAATCACTCAATATGCCCACGTAGCAGACCTGCATATGTACCCCCTGAATTGAAAAAGAAAAAAAAAAAAGAAGAAATTGATTCAGCACACACCCACACACACACACATCACCCAGGAGTCAAAAAAGAAAAGAAAAGAGAATGGGTCACAAACTGAAGTGTGGGGAAATTAATTATAGTGATTTGTCTTATGTCTTACATACTCGTATTGAATTGGGATAATAATTTTACCTATTTTAACAAAACAGTTGCCTAGAGCAACACTGTTCAATACTGCAGGCACTAGTGACATGTAGCTATTTCAGTTTCTCAGATGAAATACTTTGTGTAAGTATCACCCACACAATATTTATACTAAAAAGTGAAATAAAATTAGAAATTCAGATTGTCAATTGCACTAGCCATATGTCAAGTGCTCAGTAGCCACATGGAGCACATGGCTGCCATAGACACAGAGCATCTCCATCAGTGTGGACATGTCTTTGGAACAGCACTGGGAAAAATGCCTGAAATCCCAAAACCAAAAATTAGGCAAAAATATATTTAATTTTCAAAACGCTAACATTCCTCAACAGGATACTGGCATAGAACTTTAACATTTTAAAAACAAAGTATAACAATAATAACTAAAAAAATTCTGAACACTAGTACTGCTATTAATTATAATAGTGACTAACAATTATGCATTGCCTTATATGTGGCAAATGTGTGCTAAACGTCTTAACCATATTCTCTTATCATTTTCACTTAAATCTAATGACACAGGCACTGTTATTATGTGCATTTTATGGCTACGATGGTGGAGGCTCAGAATAGTTCATTAATTTCCCCAAGGCCAGAGAGATATTACACGTGGCCCCAAGTGTCAAATCCAGGCAGCAGAATCCAGAGTTTGGGTTCCCAACAATTTTCCCCACCTGACGTTACTGTAAGTTTAATAACCTTTTGCACAGGCATATGGTAGGATTTTACTCTGAGCACTGACAAGCTTACCATTACTAAATTCAAATTATATGCCATTTCTGTTACATTGGACGAGCATTAAATAATCACCGAAATACCGGCTATAGAAAAATATATAACTATGTTTTGAACAGTATATAATGCCTTAGATGTGCATGGCAAAGCACTTTTCAATTGTTTTTAGAGCTTAACAAGAAAAAGAAAAAAAAGGATGAGGAAAGACAATTCTAAGGAAGTTTTCCAATAAAATAAAACCAGACTTCTTTTTTTCCGTATAAGAAAGATTGTTCAGAGGAAAACCCACAGGAGGTATCAAAAACAGTGTATCTCCGTGCCATTCCAGAGTTCATGTCAAGGTAGCCCTACTTCCGAAGGCCACGGACCTGTTGCCAGAGAACTGAATCAGAAATTTCAATGCATGGGCGAAATCCCTCTCTGAATACACAGAGGTCAGAGGCAGAGGTTGGCAGAAATGTGGCTCCCGGGTCAGGCGACAGAAATGCATTACCTAATGAAAATGACACCGAAGTGCTGCAGACAAGACTCTCGAAACGGAGGTCGTTGGCGAGGATGATGGTGATGAGAAGCAGCAGGAGGACACATTTTAAACGGAGTCGAAGGACAAATGGCACAGAACAAAGAGACCCAGCTCCAGGAGCTTAGGATTCTGCTCTGTCATGGACTGGACAGGAAGGCTGATCAGACAGCTGGCTTCCCTGGGGAGACATGTTTTGTATTCCCCTTGACAACATCCAGGGAGAAGTCACCCTGCCAGGAGTCACAGCAGTGCAAGAATCAGCATCTGCGCGCTAGGAGGCAGATTCTCAACTCAACCCAGCCAGCACTTCTCACCTTCTCCTCTGACTCTGTCCTTCATCTGTTCTCCCTCTTCCAACTTCCTTGTCTCCTTCTTCTTTTTTCTCTTCTCTTCTCTCCTTTCCTATACTCAGGTGCTACTGACTACATTTTATGATGACAGTTTTTAAACAATTGATATGATACAATCCATCATCTTTGACTACTTTTGTTTTAGGATCCTAGTAAATCAAGAATCACACTGGAGTTGAATTTTTGTAGTTGCTTTCTGAGAAATGAAATTAAAACAATTTTGATAATAAATTGACACTATAAAGAACTATACCTTGGTTACATGGACCCTGGCCAAATGGAGTTTCAAGAGACTGTTGTGTGAGCCTAAATTTGAACTCTAAAAACAATAATCTTGAAATACTTAATTTTTAAAAACCAGACATCAGAGTCATGGCAGATATTTTTGGCAAAAATATAATTGGGGGATTTTCAAATTCTCCATGTGATCCTGGGAATGGGACAGTGATGCCAATAAAAATACTTTTTTCTTCTAGAAAAAGTCTTAAGATTCTAGGTATGTGTAAGTGAATGAGTTATGGCAACTTTGAAAACATTCCAGGCTCTGCATCTTAACTTAGTTTTATTTATATTGTCTTCATTCTCTTTGGCAAATTGAAGACATAATCAAAAGTAACATCTCATAAAGACTTTATGTTACAAACAATACAGCTCCCTGCAGATATAAGTAGAGCTTAACTTGCACCTTTTTTATGTAATTACCATTTAACTTTAGCATTTAAGTAAGTGAAAGTGAACAAATTATGCAAGAAAGTTTAGGAAAGGAGGTAAATGTGTATTAATTGCCCTTCACTGTTAAATTTAGCTGATTTAATACTCAAAGCAATCCTTACAAGTAAGTCTTATTGTCCCTATATTTTTTACATAGGAAGAAAATGAAAGAAGAGAAGATTAGAGAATTGTTTGACAGTTAGAATAAAGAAGAAACTGCATTGAGATTCTTATCCAGTTCAGCTGTGTTCCTAACTCCATACTTGGCCATGATATTATGCTTTAAGGGTTAATGCACTGGAAGCGTCAAATGAGAATGTTTACAATTCAAAAAGAAAAGAAAAAGAGTTACAAGGTTTTGTTGGCAGAGAAAGGATGCAAATTAGGGAACATCACATTCTTAGTGTGCAATTCACAAGTTCAGTAGCATCTAAAAGTTTCCAGGACTTGATTTCCCCAGGGAGAATTCAATGTAGGACATCTGGAATGATAGATTTTACGTGTATTTGTTCAGAGAGTTAGAGTGGTTTTTGCATTGTCTCCTGGGGAATTAGTGAGTAATTTGAACTACAGAATGCATTCCAATTTAAAGATACTTTGTTTAAGTGGAACAGATCAACTCCATACACTAAGAATGCTCATCTTAAAATTTAGGAAATGAAAACTGGAGAGGAATGATACTATCTCAAGGTAGGATAAAGTGTTAATGGAAATAAAAATATCTTTTAGACTAGTTTACTAAATACGGTCAGAAAAAATACTTGGAAGGAGATGGGAGGGGAGTGATTGATGAGTCTCTGAATGATGTCTTAACCAAAGGACCGAATGGTGCACTGGGGAGGATGAAGAAAGAATGAGAGAAATTTAGTTATTCGTGCTACAAACACTCTGGCAGAGTGTCTAACAGTTATGGAGAAGGTACATTCAAAACATGGTGGCAATAATAGAGTTCACCTATGCATTCTGACAGTGATGTGGAAAACCTATTTAGCTTTACATAAATCTGAGCCAATATATTTCACGATCTGTTATGGATTGGATTGTGTCCCTCCCCTAAAATGAATATGTTGAAGTACCTCAGAACTTTAACTTACTTTGTAAATTCAGTTAGTCAAGTTATGATAAGGTCACACTGGAACAGGGTGGGCTTCTATTCCTTTATAACCAATATCACTCATAAAAGGGGAAATGTGGACTCAGATGCATACACAGTGAGAATGTCAAATGAAGATAGAGGCAGAGATTGGGGTGATGCTTCTGCAAGCCAAGGAATACCAAATATGGCCATCAAATGGCCAGAAGCCTGGAGAGGGGAGTAGCATAGATTCCCCTCACGGCCTCTGAAGGAGCCAACCCTGTCCACACTTTGACTTTGGATTCCCAGTCTCCAGAGCCATGAGGCAATACATTTCTGTCATTCAAGCTACTCAGTTTGTGACACTTCTCTACAGCAGCCCTAGGAAACTGATAAAGTATCCAAGGACATACTTCCCTCTGATGAGCAATATGGACTGAATAAGATTGTAAAGATATGGCCCACACACCCTTTGCCTTTGAGATCAGAATCAAAGTAAAAACAGGTCATCTTCCTTCTCACGTGCACAGAATTCAGTTTTTTCTTAACACCATATGTTCAAAGTCAAAGAGGACAGCAACAAATTAACAACTGAATATTGACAGGAGCAAGTATCTAAAATCCATGTATACTGTGATATTTATTCTCAAGTATTATATATGAATATTGTGCTTTGATGGTTTTTGTGATATATTACACTAATGTGAAAATAATAAAAAAGTTATATGAATAGAAAGAATAGGCAAGAAGAGTCTATAGATTCGGTAAAAACAAAGAATAATGTACAAAAATAAGAAAAAGGGTATGTGAGTAAAACAAACAAATGCAAGGCAGGTTTAAACAAGATTTGGAAAAGATGTATGTTTCCTTAAAAACTGTTTAAGCCACAACACTAAACTCTCCATTATTTTGTGGAACAACTGAAGACATGACATATATCATGTCTATTCTTTTTATCTTAATCTCTGAGAACAATCATTAGTATATTGTTCTTGTTCAATAAACGTTTCTTAAATCTCTGAATGAATGAACAAATGAAGCAAATAAAATCTTATGGACAAATGAGCATACGACTCACCACATCAACCATAATTACTTACATTAAGAAGAGATGAGCAGATGAGGCATATTAAGATTTATGGAACATTATTATTACTTAAAATCATTAATTGTTGATTTTGAATATGAAAAGTTCAAAAACAAATTAAATGTCTAATTCATCTCTTTTTAAATTAGACTCTAGTGAGAATGGGTTGCAATTGTTGCCAATTTTCCTACCTTCCTTTGATCAACATTGAATACCTGAATTTAGTACATCTAAAATAGAATGGGAAGTTTTTGAAATATTACTACTGTGTGAAAAAATGAATTTATTTAAGCAATCTATGGGGAATTATATTTTGATACAGATATACAATGTAGCCAAACACAAACTTTTTCTTTCATTTAAAACCTCAATTTTCTTGAGAAATCAAATCTAAATTGACTTTATATTATGGCAATCTGGCCCAGCTTGAAGCAATCTAGAAATTACTTTAATTCTGGCTATTTATGGATTAAAGTCTTATACTTGCTGCTAAAGAAACCCAGACGATGTGATTCTTAATTGTTTCTTCTGGGGTCTCAATCATAATCAAATAAAAATGTGAATCTGAAGCCAAAACTATCCATTATAAGTAAAAATGTTCTCACAAACCTTGAAAAAGAACTGTGCAGCTGACATATTTAAAAATAATCTCCTTAATTTGGTATATATTTATGTCTATGCCAAACTAACAATGTCTACTCACTATGGTTGTATGGTTAGAAATCTCCCCATTCACTGTTGGCCAGAATAACTAGAAAAGCAGAAGCAGTTATTAAATGAACTTTAATTAAACTTCTAAATTTAGATTAAAAAATAACAGTATACTTGGGTTGGTTCCAAGTCTTTGCTATTGTGAATAGTGCCACAATAAACATACGTGTGCATGGGTCTTGACAGCAGCATGATTTATAATCCTCTGGGTATATACCCAGTATTGAGATCGCTGGGTCAAATGGTATTTCTAGTTCTAGATCCTTGAGGAATTGCCACACTGTCTTCCACAATGGTTGAACTAGTTTACACTCCCACGAACAGTGTAAAAGCATTCCTGTTTCTCCGTATCGTCTCCAGCATCTGCTGTTTCTTGCAGGGACATGGATGAAGGTGGAAACCACCATTCTGAGCAAACTATCACAAGGACAGAAAACCAAACACCGCTTGTTCTCACTCATAGGTGGGAGGTGAAGAATGAGAACACCTGGACACATGGTGGGGAACATTACACACCGAGGCCTGTTTTGGGGTCGGGGGTTGGGGGAGGGATAGCAATAGGAGAAATACCTAATGTAAATGACGAGTTAATGGGTGCAGCACACCATCATGGCACATGTATACCTATGTAACAAACCTGCACGTTGTGCACATGTACCCTAGAACTTAAAGTATAATAAAAAAATAAAAATAAAAATAAAACAGCATACTTATAGAATAAACAAGAGGTGGGAAACACTTTTCAGTCACAGTTGCACGGAATTCCTGTCGTGCTTATTAGGGGAGGCAAGATTATTTTAGAGAGGCATTTTTCTTTTTTTTCTTTTTTCTTTTTTCCTTTATAATGGTGGTAGGGGAAGTATTCATTGCACCTAGTTCATTACTGTTGCTTATTTAGTACTTTCTACTATATCACCATTCTAATTGCCACAGAACTTTGACCATACAAATGGAATATAAAATGTTTCCCCCTCAAAAAAGAGGTCGTAAATGTACACACTGAACAGAGACAGGCTCAGAAATGCTAAGACATGATTCAGTTTCAGAGGCCACGGTCCCTTCTAAGTGCAGGGCTACTTGTTTCACACACTTACTTTGTGGGTTGCTTGCAAGATCTTATTAGGTAAAAATCATCACCTTCATTTTGCAGAGGAGGAAACTGAAGAGAGGGAGCCATTAAATTGCACACGTAATGGCACAGTATTGGCGATAGTGCCAGCCACCCATTGATCATAACACCTGATTTTGTACTTTACCATCAGAAAGACAGAACTCCCCAGAGGAAGGCTTTTGGGTGCAGGTAGAATTACTGCAAGTAGCAACCTGTAGCAGGGAGCAATACTTGTTAGAAACATGGATGAGGGGTTTTACGAACAGCTGTTGAAGCTAGAAAAGATTAGGAGAAGTCGTCTCAAATCCTACTCAAGTAAGGAACTTCTCAGCCTCAATCCATCTTTTCAAATCAATTGGTAAGTTATCTTTCACTTTCTGCTTCTTCCATAAGCTCAATACTATTCTACCTGCTTTATACATACTTTTTCTCTGCCTCTCTCCATCGTTTTGATTTGACAATTTAGTAAGCGAAGGAAAGGCAGACTGCATTTTCTTCTGCTCTCTCTCTCTCTCTCTCTCTCTCTCTCTCTGTTTAGATATATTAAATTGTTGAAGTCAAAATCAATTGTCAAGCCAATGACTGGTTTGCATGGGAATGAATTCTTGAAAAATCTGATTTATTTTGCTTTCTTTGGGGTGAAAGGTGAAGCTCTGCATATAACAGAGACTGGGATCCAACAACAAAATATTTAGGTACTGTTAAATTACTGACAACTTACTGACCTTTGAGATACAGTCATTTTGTCCGTTTTTGAAATTTTGTTGCTCAAGTCTCAGATCAAATTTTAATTGTATCAAAATAGTCCTGATTTCTTAAGCAAAAAATACTAACACTGCGTATATCAAACTTCACTTAGAAAATAGATTTATTTTCCCTCCTTCCTTCCTCTGCAGCTTCCCTGTATCTATGACATTATTTTGAAGTCAGTTCTTTTTTTTTTTTTTTTTTTTGAGACAGAGTCTTGCTGTCGCCCAGGCTAGAATGCAGTAGCACAGTCTTGGCTCACTGTAACCTCTGCCTTCCAGGTTCAAGCAACTCTCCTGCCTCAGCCTCCTGAGTAGCTGAGACGACAGGCATGCTTCACCATGCCCGGTTAATTTTTGTATTTTTGGTAGAGACACGGTTTCGCCATGTTGACCAGGCTGGTCTCAAACTCCTGGCCTCAAGTGATCCGTCCACCTTGGCCTCCCAACACACTGGGATGATAGGCGTGAGCCACTGTGCCTGGCCTGATGTCAGTTCTGATTATAGGTTCTACTCCTCAACTAACTTGAACGTTGAGGAAGCTCCTTATCCTCCAAGCCTCAGTTTTCTCACATATGATATAGAACCGATAACTACATTTAAAATAGAAGGAAATAAAATAGGAAAAGCACCTATCCTATGTCTTAAAGTCAGAGAAAAACTAGTGCTCCAGACAGTTGAGAGACAGTGATCATTACGTTAGATGTGTAAAGTAGGATAATTTTTATAACATAAATTTATCTTTGTAGAAACCGATATGCATTAAAACAAACAAACATAAGTCGACCATAAGGTTATGGTCACTGTGACACAAGAAAACATTCAGCGACTCCCCTTTCATGTATTTTTCTCAACAGGTTAATAATATATCACTTTAAAGGCAGATTCATGGTTTTATACCCAAATAATTTTGCTTATTCCTTCCTACTTAGACACCTGCCTAATTTAATTTTTGTGCTTGTTCAAAGCCCAAAATGAGCTCTTAATTTAAATACAGAAATTTTAACTGGGGCTTTTGGAGAATTAAAAAAACACAGGTAGAGAGAATGAGCAAATAATATCATTCTCCTTAGTTCTAGATGAGTACTCTTTCTATTACAGCATGTATCCTTCCTTTATTATATCAGTGCCCCTCTGACATACTCTTGTTACAAGGCTTATACAATTAAACACACCTTTATCAAAAGCATAAATAAGATGCAGTTTTCAGCACACTGCCTGGTTCAATAAATTTTGTTCAATGAATTAGTACAACTTAATAATGGAGAATATGAGTTATGTTTGTTCATTGATAAATTCTTCTCTTTTTTTTTCGCAGTCTTAAATACCAACTCCACTGCCTACAATTAGGAGTATGTGGGTGAAGTACTTCACATCTCCAAGTTGAATGTGTGCCTGTGTGTGTGTGTGTGTGAGCGCGTGTTTATTTCTCTTATATATGTGTGTGTATATAACACAAAATGTCAGAATTAATAATGTTTTACAAAAATATTGGGGATTTAAATTAGGTAGTGCATATGTAAAAGAACCAGTAGTGTTTGGCATACAAAATGCTCAATAAATAGCAGCTATTATTTGAGTTTTCTAATTTAGATGGTGTTTCAGTTTAGAAACATTTGCATATCTTGCCTGATTTTTACTTTTCTGGCCTGGGTTTTGTATTTTGCAGATTGCATCCTTGCCTGTACCCGACACTACATGTGTACTTTTACATTCACATACATTCTTATATGTATAATTCGTTAGAATTATTAGAATGTATTATTAGAATTAGAATATTTATAATTGCTTAGAATGTTTCTCCTCTATAACCTGCTTTCTTTTTTATTTTCTTTTATTCATATGGTCAGGTAGCTATTGTGTTCAATGATCAATTATAAGGCATGAAAAAGAAAGAATTTGGTATGTTAAGATAATTTGGGGGAGTTTTAGAGAAAGTCTAAATAATGATTACATAGAAGTTAAGTTACTGCCTAAAGCCACATATCAAGGCTGTGGAAACCGAAGTAAGAAATAAAACAACCTAATGCCTCATTTCTAAGTATCTAACACCTCAAAAGAATGGCTATTCCACAGGACGCATATTTATAAAAGAGTTCTGTATGTTTTATATGACTCTGCTTAAAGATTCTTAATAGCATTGGATTGTGAAGAATACCTCACATGAAGATTCTAATTCACGAAGTATCTAATTTAAGTGAAAAAAAAAAAATCAATTCTAACTGTTAGAATTAGCCAAAAACATTAATTTGTCATCTTATCACAATAATTTTATTTTGAACATTATACCTTAATGTTCTAAAACTTTATTTGTATTGTACAATATTCAACTGTGTTTTTCACTTATAATTAGTTTCCTATGTTAAGCATTTTTATTTTTTAGGCATATATAAAATTTTATAATTAAAAGTTGTATCTTTCATTTGGTCCTGAACATTTTATTGGTTTGAAATACCTTTTATTTATCAAGTAAGCTCTCTACCAAAATGCTTATAAAGAAAGAAGAAAAAAATTCGTTTTTCCCACAATGTCTATATACTACTATGAAAGTCAAAAGAATCAAAATTAACGCTGAAGAAGCACATAAATTAAAAAACTGTTTTCCTTTGCATTTTATTCTTGACTCAGTCAAGAATAAAAGTCAACGCTTTGTACTTAAACCATTTCAACCTTTGCTGAGCAAACAGCCAACTTCTCTCTAAACTATCTTTAACATAGAGGCAAATTTAAAATCTCAAACTAAAGTACATATGGGGAAAAGTTCTTTTCACCTCTAATCCCCTTGCAGCTACTTTTGTAGTTTCCAATGTGTAATACACATGCAACTGAATTATGTACATTCCCATTTTTATACAAATGGTAGCAACACCATACACACTGCTATACATTTTGTTCTTGCTTTTTTTAAATTTCTTTTGGAAATCTCTTCACGCCTATTGATAAAGACCATGATCATTCTTTTCAATTACTTGCTATCCCTTTCTATAAATTTATCTTAATTTGTTTAACCAGTCTCCTGGTGATAGAAATTTAAGTTGTTTCCCATTTTTTGTTACTAAATAAAGGTAATATAGTCAATATCTTTGGGCATATGTAGTTCTCAAATGTGCCAGTATGTCCAAATTGTTGGTCAAATGGATATATGCTATCTAAATTCAGGAGGTACTGCTAATTATTCTGAAAGTAATTGTGCCAATTGACACATCCAACAGCAATTCTAATCTAAGCTTTATTCTGGTGCTTCTGGTTCAGCCAGGGAAATTCCTCAAACCATTCACGATAGTACTAACTAGTGTCACTTTTCTGTTTACAGAAGCTTTGTCCTTTAACTATGGCTGTCTCCCACCTACTTCTATACTCCAAATAAACCATTGCATTATATATAGATTTACATGTATATAGAATATATATTTCTAGTATATGCTCTTTACTGATTACTTCTTTGTTTCATAACTAAAGTGTTCCCCAAAACATTTTTGAATATAAAATATAATTCTCTGAGATTAAGACTACAAATTGACTCCAAATTGTTCATAGTGATTGGAATTTTCAGATGGGCACAACAGTATGCAGAATAAGAACTACATTTTCCTGATCACTTTATAGCTAAGTGTGGCCCTGACTCTAATGAGATATGAGCCAAACTGTATTCACTTCTAGGTCTTACCTTCAAAGAAGGCAGTGTGCCTCTCCTTTTTCTTTCTGTCAGACATAATGCTGATAGAGGGATGACAGACATCTAGGGTCATGAGCATTGGGAATATCAGAGCAATAAGATTCAAGAAGTCTGGGATCTTGATGACTTCATGAAGTGCAGTTGCCTTAACCACCTGAATTTTTACAAGTGGGAGGAAAAAATAAATAATCCTATCTTACTAGAGCCTGTCATTGTAAGTCTTTGCCACTCGTAGCTGAGGTTGTATCACAACAAATATCCTTTCCTTAGCATTTGCAGACAAAATGCATTGTCAGTCAAATTAGAAAGTCAAGAATTATGGTTAATATTTTATGAAAGTAATGTTAATGTGAACTTTTTGGTTTGGGGTAACACTAATTTTTGTCCTCCTAACCCAATATTTATTGAATCCTTCTCAAATAAATATGTCATTAAGCTCAATATAAAAAGGAGAGACACTACTTGGAAAGATACATTACTGAGAATTGGGCTCTGTTTTGATAGCAAGAAGTAGAGAAAAGAAAAAAAGTATTATAGAGAACCAAGTCTTAAATAGAGAATGGGTATTCCATGATATGAAACTCAATTATTCTGAATTACCTTGAAAAATGTATTCATAGACATCCTTTCTAAAACATGCAACCGAAAGGACTTTCTCTGTCCAGCAACATTTATGCTAAGTAAGAACCCCCACAGACAGTGCAAAAATATATTGTCCCAGTATGCAGAGTATGAGGGGTATGAGGGACAGAAAAAAGGGGAAGAAATATTCAGAAAATCTTCATTTGTTTTTATGTCCAATTGAAACTGGCACTCATTACTATTCAACATAGTCCCGGAAGTACTAGCAAAAGCAATCAGACAAGAAAAAGAAATAAAAGGTATACAAATCAGAAAGGAACAAGTAAAATTATCTGTATTTACAGATGAGATAATTCCATATGTAGAAAACTCCAAATGTTCCACACACACACACACACACAAAAAAAAAACGGTTAGAAGTAATAAATGAATTCAGTGAAGGTTCAGGATAAAAAATCAACATAAAAAATCAGTAGCATTTTCACACATCACAGCCTAACTGAAAAAGAAATAATCTCATTTATAATAGCATCAAAGCAAAAAATATTAATTTTGAATAAATGTACTCAAGTAGGTAAAAGATTTGCACACTGAAAACTATACAATATTAATGAAAAAACTAAAGATGCAAAGAAATAGGAAGATATCCCATGTTCATGGATCAAAAGAATTAATATTGTTAAAATGTCCATACTACACAAAGTAATATGTAGATTTAATACAGTCCCTATCAGACTACCATACACAAAAACCAACTCTAAATGAATAAAGGACCTAGATGTATGACCATAAAACTCCAAGAACAGATAAGAGGAAAAGCTCCTTGACATTGGCCTTGGCAATGATTTCTAAGATATTACACCAAAAGTTCAGTCCACAAAAGCAAAAATACATGAATAGGACTACAGCAAACTAAAAAGCTCCTGTGAAGCAGAGAAAATAATCTACAAAAGGAAAAGTCAACCTACAAACTGGGAAAAATGTTTGCAAACCCCGTATCTGATAAGGGGTTAATATCCAAAATTTATGAAGAACTCTTATAACTCAAAAGCAGAAAAACAAAAACAACCCAATTTAAACATGGGCAAATGATCTGAATGTTTTTCCAAAGAAGACATAAAAATGTCCAACAGATACATGAAAAGTTGTTTAACATCACTAATCAAGGGAAATACAAATTAAAACTCCTATATCACCCCAAGCCCATTTGAATGGCTGTTATCAAAAAGACAAGTGACAATAAAAGTTGGCAAGTGTGTGGAGAAAAGAGAACCCTAGGACACTGTTAATGGGAATGTAGGTTGATACAGCCATTGTGAAAAACAATATAGAGCTTCCTAAATAAAAGAAAAATAGAACTACCATATGACTCAGCAATCCTTCTTTGGGGTGCGTACCCAAAGGAGATGAAATCACCAACTCATAAAGACACCCTGCACTCCCATGTGCATTGCAGCATTATTCCCAAGAGCCAAAATATGGAAACAACGTCAGGATCCATTGAAAGACAAATAGATAAAGCGAATGTGGTACATACAATATAATGAAATACTATTCAACTTTTAAAAATGAGATCCTGTCATTTGCCACACATGACTGGACCTAGAAGATGTTATGCTAAGCAGACAGCCAAAGAAAATATTGCATAATCTCACTTCAATTTGGAATTATTAAAAGAAAGGTTAAATATACAGAAATAGAGAATAAACTGTGGTTGCCAGATATGAGGGCGGGAGGAGGAAATGAGACCGATGTGGGTCAAAAGATACAAACTAGCAGATACATACTGGGGTGGGGGCAGGGGGAGGAAATCTGGAGATAGATGTGGGTCAAAAAACACAAAGTAGCAGACATGTACATTTACCTATGTAACCTGCACATCCTGACATGTACCGCTGAACTTGAAGTTGGAGACCAAAAAAAAAAAAAAATCATAAAAGTATAAAACTTCTTAAAAAATAAAATAACTAGTAGAAAATTTCTAAAACATAGAATTCAAGAACTATATAAGAACTCTTTTTTATATGTAAATATAAATTTAAATACAAGAGAAACAATTAAAACAGGTTGCTTCTGAGAAATGTGACTGGTTATTCAGAAGAGGTGTATGGGGGCATTTTCATAAAAAGCTTTAGAACAGAAGTTGATATTTCAAACTTTCCATTGCTTGTGTTAATTACAGTAATTGCTACTCAGAACAGTTTTTTTACAGAGCGAAACCAAAAGTCCTGAAGATTTAATAAATTTGCTAATGTCACTCAAATAATAAGTGAAAGGACCATAATTTGCATCAGATCTATCTAACACCAAAGTAAACAAATCTAGAGATCTAGGGTAAAATATGAGGACTATAGTCAATCAAACTGTATTGCATTTGGTATTTTTGTTAAGTAAGTAGATTTTAGCTGTCTTCTCATAAAAAAAGTAACTATGTGAGATGATAGCTATATCAATTTGCTTCACTATAGTAACCATTTAACTATATATATTTATCATATAACATCATTTTGTAAAACTCAAATATACACAATAACATTTGCTTTAAGAAAATAAAAAATAAAATAGGCTTTAAAGTGAGCTCACTTTAATGCACTCATCATATTGGTTGGAAAGGGGAGGGCTTCTGAAATTACACAGCCATCTGGAGAAAATACACTGAAAACTATAAAATATTAATGAAAAAACTAAAGATGCAAAGAAATAGGAAGATATCCCATGTTCATGGATCAAAAGAATTAATATTGTTAAAATGTCCATACTACACAAAGTAATATATAGATTTAATGCAGTCCCTGCATTATTATGAATTATACTATGTGATTAAAAAATCACAACTGGCTACAAAGTATAATAAATGCATTGACCAATTTAAATGGTCAAATGTATCTTTGAAAGCAAATAATGCTACATTATGTACTAAAACAGAGAAAGAGTAAACGTAGCTATACATATGTGGAATTGTTGACAACCCTGTGTAATGCTGAGAGTATGGAACTTTGGTGTCAGATAGATCTGATGCAAATTATGGTCCTTTCACTTATTATTTGGGTGCCATTAGCAAATTTATTAAATCTTCAGGACTTTTGGTTTCACTCTGTAAAAAAGATGTTCTGAGTAGCAATTACTGTAATTAACACAAGCAATGGAAAGTTTAAAACATCAACTTCTATTCTAAAGCTTTTTATGAAAATGCCCCCATACACCTCTTCTGAATAACCAGTCACATTTCTCAGAAGCAACCTGTTTTGTTTCTCTTGTATTTAAATTTATATTTACATATAAAAAGAGCTCTTATATAATTCGTGAATTCTATGTTTTAGAAATTTTCTACTATTTTATTTTTTAAGAAGTTCTATACTTTTACGATTTTTTTTTTTTTTTTTGGTCTCCAATTTCAAGTTCAGCGGTACATGTCAGGATGTGCAGGTTACATAGGAAAACGTGTGCCATGGTGTTTGCTGCGCAGATCATCCCATCACATAGGTATTCAGCCCAGCATCCATTAGCTGTTCTTCCTGATGCTCTCCCTCCTTCCTTCCTCACGATCAAACAGGCCCCACTGTGTGTTGTTCCCCCAATGTGTCCCTGTGTTCTCATCATTCAGCTCCCACTTACAAGTGAGAACACGCAGTATTTGATTTTCTGTGCCTCTGTTAGTTTGCTAAGGATAATATCATCCAGCTCCATCCATGTCCCTGCAAAGGAATGATATCCTTCCTTTCTATGGCTGTCTAGTATCCCATGGTGTCTATGTACCCCCTTTTCTTTATCCAGTCTGCCATTGATGGGCATTTAGGTTGGTTTCATGTCTTTGCTATTGTGAATAGTGCTGCAATGAACATATGCGTGCATGTATCTTTATAATAGAATGATTTCTATTCCTTTTGGTATATACCCAGTAATAGGACTGCTGGATCAAATGGGGTTTCTGCCTCAGAAATGTTCTACCAGTTTCCTATTATGGTGTATGGGTGGATCTTAAGCCCTGTCACTCTTCTTATTCACCTACTTACCCATTTATTATCTTCCTCTAAATAAATACTTTATACAAATATCTTAAATAATTAGCTCATACATTTTTGTAACTATTTAATACTTTTCCCTGCTGTATCCAAATAATATGTTTCTTCCTTGAACAAATTTTGTTTTTCTTAGATTTGACAAATGCCTTGTATTTCTTCATTTGCTTAATGTTTTTTTTTTGTTTGTTTGTTTTTTGACAAAATCTCACACTGTCACCCAGCTGGAGTGCAATGGCATGACCTCCACCTCCCAGGTTCATGTGATTCTCCTGCCTCAGCCTCCCGAGTAGCTGGGATTATAGGATTACAGGTGCACATCACCATATCTGGCTAATTTATTGTATTTTTAGTAGATACGGGGTTTCACTATGTTGGCCAGACTGGTCTCGAACTCCTGACCTCATGATCTGCCCATCTCGGCCTCCCAAAGTGCATTTGCTTAATTTTTTAACATGCACAGTGAAGTTATCTCAAATCTGTAAAAGCCCTATCAATTCTAATCCATTTATTTTCAAACGCATCTGAAAATCTACTTTTCTTTTCTTTTTCCCCCGGAGTCCTTCAGTCTGGAACTTCACTAAACCTGCAGCATAGGGAACCTTTTTCCTGCCCTCTCTGTGAAACCCTCTGTTCCCTACATCTCTTGCTTTTTCTTCCATGGTTTACGCCATAATTTTGGTATCACATAGCATCTGTAGCTTCATAACAAACACTGAAATGGAGGTAAACATTTATTTGATATTTTACATGGCCAAAATGTCTTGGTTCTTTTTTTCCTCTTACTCTTATTAATAGTTTGGCTATCTGTTGAATGCCAGGAAACATTGTCCATTTTCCCATTTTTGGAAATTAAAAACGCACTGCTCTCTGTCTTCTAGAGTCCAGTGCTGTTCTCAATGCATGTAAACCAATCTGATTAATTTGCACACAGCTTTTTAAAGAAATTTTTGGTCCTTGATGTTATGTTTTGTCATGTAACATTTTATTTTAGTGTACATTTGTGCAAGTTCCCCACTACCCTCTATTCATTGTTCTGGTTGCTTCATGGTCCTTTTCATTCAAAGATTTGTGTTTTCTAATACTGAAATGTATTATTGAATTATGTATTTATTTTATAATATTCCATTTGTTTTTTTTGTTCTTTCTTTTTGAATTCTGAATCGTTAGATCTAAGACTTCCTGATTATTTTCTCTCATTCACCAATCTTTTCGGTACCAATGTCTATCTCTTGGAATTCACTATATTTTAGAAAAATTTCCTCAAATTTAAATTAACATCATTTTTCTGTTAATTTTTTTCAGCTATTGTGTACTTAACTTCCCAAAGTTCCCAAAGATTCCTGGCAGTTGATATCGGTACCTCATAATGCAATAGTGTTTATTTTGAGCCAGTTTTATACATTGTGGATTTTAACACTCCAGTGTCATTATCTTTTTGGGGGGTTATTGGGTTTATCCCAAAAAGAATCCTATAATCTGCAGCCTTTGGAACTATCTGCATGGCTACAGTCATTCTCAGGTAAAATAAGAGGACAGGGAACCCCATCTTTCAGTGTGTAGAATATTATATATTCATCATGTTTTCACTTCTAAACTTTACCTTAGAATTGAGATGCCCTGAGTCTCAATTTCTCTAGCTCATTATTCCACAGGTTACACTGGGAGACAGTGTGCGAAAGGGAAAAGAATGTTCCTTTTTCTGTTTTCTTCATTACCTGTTTGTCTAACTATTATGCAAACAGAATTTCAATCAGTTTTTCTATTATTAGCCTCATGCCTGGCCTATAAAACTTATGGAAATATGTTCTTCCAAATTCTGGGCCTCCTTGTCCACACAATGTGCCAGCCTTTAAATACATTCTCTCATTTCAACTTTATATCAAGGCATATTAAAAAGTACACATATTACTCCCTTTGATACACAAGAAAATAGAAGTATTCTTAAATACAGAGGTACTTCCCAAGACACACAGATGTAATCTCAAGACACTGTAAGTTGGTGGGGACAAGACCCAAATCCAGCTTTGTCCAACTAAGAAATTGATACTGTTAATTTCTACCTGTCCGACCTCCCTCAGAAATGTGTAGTACAGATGTGCTTTGCCACAATGAACTCCCAGCACAGGATGCAGTCATTACTGAGAGTTTTAAAAAGAAACCTGAGTTGAAATAAATGAAAATGACTTACTGCAGTTAGTACCAGCAAAGTACTTGTGAGACAGCATGCACACAGATGTATGCACTTGCTTGTTAAATATTGGCAAATTATATAGTCTAATACAATGATCCACAGAAGGTTCATATGCTAAGTCTAAAGATTATATATATATATATATGTGTGTGTATATATATAAAAAATAGTCCAAGTTGTACCATGCTTACACAGTGATGCATCAGTAGAAAACAATACAGATTTGTCATTGATCACAAGATTATTATTAGACATAAACAAAATGCTGGCTTAGAAAGAAGCACAGTGAGAAAGTAATAAAATTATCCCTATGATCTGTTCCAAAGCCAGGATTATAACATAAAAAACAGGGTGAATTAGCTACCAACCTCTGCTGAGGACAAAACAAAAACAGTTATGCCTTTCAGCATAGAAAAAATAAACAGATGCTTTAGTGAACAAAGTGTGCAAACTTGGGAGGCTTTGCTTTTATTATTTTTTTCCATTGACAGCTTATATTTTGTCACATATTTATACACATAAGAGAGGAGTTAACTAGTATTTTTCCAGCTAATACATACTGCAGATATTTAAGACAGAGAGAGAGGGAGAGAGAGATGCTCTGCTTACTGGTGCAGTGCTTTAAAACACTGAAGGACCTGTCAAAAGCTTAACTCAATAAAGAATCAGTTTTATCTCTAGTAACACCAATGACTATAACCTAGACATCTGGATAAAAGGCACATCATTCAGCTTAAGTACACATGCTCTGCATCCTGCTAAACTGCAGGGAAAGGCAAAGCTGGATGGCTGCAGTATTCTGAAACAATAGGAGTCAATCTTTGGTGGCAATAAAATGTCAAAAATGCTTTTCTGCAACTCCCCACACAAAGGGGAAAGTCAATTATTAGTCAAAAATGCAGTCAGAACTCTGCTCCCTTCTGGACACTACGAATTTCATCTTTTATCTTCTACTTCTGTTTCTTAGGAATACATATTATGTAGAATATGTGGACACACAGCTCTGCAAGACAGATTCTATCAGCAGTTACTTCACTAAGCTAATAAGACACCATAGTATATTAAGATTTCTCACATGCATTCTTTTTAAGAAGATGAGTTTTATTCTAAAATAGGTTTTATTATCATATTTATTTCTTCATGTCTAATCTGCCTGTTCTTCACCCCCTAGAACTGTTCTCAATGCAAATTTAAATTTGGCATTAAATGCAGTCTATTTCATTTGGTAACTTAAAAGCAGGATCAGTCTTGAATAAAGCAATGCTACCCAGAAAAATAAAAGATTGGATTTTTTAAATAGATTGTAGCCAAATCCCCACTCCCATAAAATAGGATGTACTAGAATGAATGGATATACACAGACTGGCTCAATGATTGGCTAGACTGATTCAATTCTTCAACTGTAAACATCCTGCTTTCTAACTTAAAATACCAGTAAGAAAACATTTTGTTTTAATAATTCTATTCATTCATAGTAGAATACAACTGCTTAATTGTTGAAAACATATGGGGAGAGGGTTATGCCCGCCAGTTTTTAGATCAAGGGCATTCTTATGATATATGTCACTAGACCCTTCAGGTAGGCTGAAATAAATCCAACAATCTGGAAGACTTTAATTTCTTTCTTGAGTCACAAAAACGATGCATCCAATATAAGCGGTAAAGGGATTTAAGTAGATTTTATGTGTAATAGGCCTTTTAATATTGTTTTTGGCCACCTCACTTTGGAATCCCTTTTCATGTTGATGATGTCTCCTACCTCTAGCAGACCCCAACCCTCGGAACTGAAATGGAAATTCTAGATACTTCCTTTTCCATCCCATCCCACAGCTAGGGCACAGGCATGTAACTTAGTCTCTGCCAACCACAAGCACCGACTCCCTACTTTAAATAGGCAATTATTGAGCCAAGCGGGCAGGAATGCACAGAATAGTTGTGGTCACTATGTGCAGTGTCAGGATATCAACTGTCCCTGAGGTGGAGATAGTAATCTCCTATCTGGCTAGATATTTGGGGGTAGACTTCATTGCTCACAGCTATATAGCCTTCACGCTGGGTTAGCTAGCTGTCTGAGAGTTTCTATTAGCTACCCAAGAGTTTTAAATGCCTGTCACTGTTTCTGCTTAAATTAGCCACACAATTAGCCAATGTCTTTTGCTTACAAATAATAAGCCTTACTAAGAGTCTATATTTTCTGTTTACTCTAATTTTTCATCTTTGGGACTTCCAGATCAAAAAGATACACAGTGATCTCTGGTTTTTAAAATGCATGCTTTTCTCATATAAATAATTACAATCCACCCCACTCCCACCTCGCCCCAATTGTCTGCATGAATAGGTGTATGTGTTTTCTGGATAGCACCAAAGAAAGAATAAATACAGTCAATTTTCTATCTAGAAAACGCTCATATAATTTTTTATATCAAGGTAAAAGCAGGGACCTTTGAAAATCATCATAAAATTTGCTTCTAGGGAAGAGTCAACTCTTAGGTAAAAATCTATTGCTCACATTTTTTCTCCATTATGTCTGAAATTAGGAAACTCTTACAAGGGAAGAAGAATGATCCTCATTTAGAAACTACAACTGTCCCTTCAAGTCACCAACTTTCTTTCAGCCATAATTCTACTTATGGATGCTCCCTCAGTTACTGATGCCTTACCTCTACTGGATCTCCTGAAATGATCTCGATTCCTAACAAATGCAGTCATGAATGTTAGGTGTCGCAGGTGCCACATAAGCTGCTAAAGGGAAGGGGACAGCTAGGTCACAGTCTTTGCCTTCAAGGATCTTAAATATCTAGGGTAGGACTAGTATATAAATAATATTGATAAAAGACAAGCTGTAATTATTTTAAGAGAGACATAGGTAAAGTCTCACTGTGGTTTAAATCTCACCATTTTTGAAAATCACAGAAGGAATCATGGATATCACTCTAGACAGAGTTTACAAATATGCTATTGTTGAAAGAATTTCAACCACCAATTTGACGTAACCATTTTAACACCAACCAACTACTGTATACCTTTTCTCTTGTTTTTCTTTTTTTTTTTTTTTTCCTTCAACTTTTAAGTTCCGGGGTACATGTGCAGGATGTGCATGTTTGTTACACAGGTAAACGTGTGCCATGGTGGTTTGCTGCACAGATCATCCTATCACCTAGGTATTAAGCTCAACATCCATTAGCTATTCTTCCTGATGCTCTCCCTTGTTTTTCATTTTAGACAAGTTTTCTAAGTAAAATGTGTTTATCAATAACTAGCTCATTTTTCCATTTATGTTTACCAGAAATACATGATCAGCAGAGCTTTGGGGATAACATAAAATAAGTGTCATACTAATACCAAATAACCACAACAATAACAACAGCAATGGTATTCTAAAGTAAAAAATAAACAAAAATTCAAAAAGTGATGTCATACTTGAGAGTATTTGTTTCAGTTGTGTTAAGAGAGGATGCATTTGCATTATAAAATGTTAAAAATAAAGTAGTGCAGAGTCCATAAATATCGCTTCCAAGGGCTCAGTGTCACTTATATCTAGAATCACAGGTCAACTCAATTTCATGAAAAAATATATTTGTGTGTATTATAACAAAAACCAGGTTGGTACAGTTAAATTTTCTATGGCAGAAGAGGAGACGGGGCATGGGCATTTGTTCATGCGTGTCAGCACGGTCTGAGGAGCTGAGCTGACTTTCTGGTTACCAGGCAAGGTGTGCTCTGCAGTGAGAACATGGATAATTCGTGACACCCTCTGTCAGGCCTCCAGATCAAACTCATCTAAAAGCTTTCAACTCATTGCATGCTAACCAACCATCTATCTGACCACAAATGTGCTTCACAAGGAAACTAGTTCTGGAAAGGAGATAGTCTAGATTGCAATCGTATCAATGTAGCTGCCAACAAGATGCCACCTTTAAAGTAAAATCCTTTTTAAAATGCTGTTTATCAATCAGTATCTTGTGTAATTGATTTCCATCAGTCAGCAACAGAGTTGTATCAATAGTCTCAACATGCATATGGGTTTTAGAAACTTTTCTAAGCAATTTATCTCACTTTTCAGGAAGCCTAGACTAAATATTCAACAAACCTTTTCCCACACAATTTGATATAATTACAACAAACAATTACAATGCTAAGGTGACAACCTCAAACAGTTGTTGGCAATATACCATGGCACATTTTCCCACATTTACGCTCTATTCCATAGCTCTCAGTCTTAAATATAGAATATTTCTAAAAGTTTTAGCCAAACCTCAGATTTAATTGCAAAGAGCTCAACATAAGTTTATGCACTTGAGCCAGGAGTAGCAGTATGCAACTCTATTCCCAGCTACTGGGGAGGATGAGGTGGGAGAACTGCCTGAGCCTGGAAGTTCAAGGTTCCAGTGAGCTATGATGGTGCCACTGCATCCAGCCCGGGCAAAAAAGTGAGACCCAGTCTCTTAAAAGAAAATACAATAAAAGAAAAGAGAAAAAAAGAGAAAAGAAGAGAAAGGAGAAAAGAAAAGAAACAAGAAAAAAAAAGAAAGGAAAGAAAAAAGAAGTACCAGTATCTACATTGCAGACATACCAAACCTCTCAGTACCTACCCCCTGATTTGAAGAGCTGGCAACAATTGCCCATTAGATAACAAGAAACCACAACCAGGTTGGCTCATTCTTGCTAAGAAATTCATATTCCATCACCACAAGTCCTATTGTCATTATCTTCATATCTTAGTGGTTATCATATCTTAGCTTATTGTCATCATAGCTTAGTGGTTACATTTAACCAAAGAAAGGGGTTTCCAAACCCCATAAAGAATCCCCAGGAGACCAGATGTTCTGGATTAGGGCTTGTATTAGCTCATTTTCACATTGCTATAAAGAAACACCTGAGACTGGGTAATTTATGAAGAAAAGAGGTTTAATTGACTCACAATTATGCATGGCTGGGGAGGCCTCAGAAAACTCGGAAAATCATGGCAGAAGGCAAACGGGATGCAAGGCACCTTCTTCAGATGGCATCAGGAGAGAGAGCGAGAGGAAGTGCTACACTTTTAAACCCTCAGATTTCATGAGAACTCATTTACTATCACAAGAACAGCATGGGGCAAACCACCTGCAGAATTCAATCACCTCCCACCAGGTCCCTCCCTTGACACGTGGGGATTACAATTTGATGTGAGATTTGGGTGGGGACACACAGCCAAACCATACTCTGTTTCACTTAAATTATTCAAAAAACATGTGTTTAATCTCCTTAACAGTGAAAACCGATGGCTTTTCTCCCAAATGAACTGAAGTGCAACGCCATCCAATAGAACTTTCTGTAACTATAGAAATGTTCTCTAACTGCACTGTCCAGTGTGGGAGCACTTACGGTTACTGCAACTGACAAAATGAATTTTAAATTTTATTTAATTTTAATTAATTTAGAATGAAATTAAAGGGACCAAACAGACCAATGGCTACTGTATTGAATGATGTAGGTTTAGTGGACTATTGCCAAGGCAGTTATTTCTGAGAGGGTCACAAAATATTTCTCATTTTATCATTTCCCACTCTTTCAATAATGGTTGTTTAGGATATGAGGAAAATTGTTATTTTATAAACTCCATGAAAATCATGATGAAACACTGCAGTGTTACCGTCAGAAAATGAACAATGTTTTCTTCATCAATTCATTCTATTTGTTTAAATATAATGCTATAAAAAGGAAATCTATAAATGTGTAGGGAATCTTTATTACTAACTTGATGTCTGTTTGGTCATGATAACTTCACTGAGATGCAATACATTGGTCAAATCTTGTAGGCATCGACAACTAAGGGAGGGGAGAGGGCTGGGATATTAGTTATTCCAAGTTACCCTGTAGACAACCGAAGTGTGATTTATTTTTTTTAGTATAAAGTTAAGCTGTTTCCACATGTTTCACAGATGTGATTCTATATAAATCATTATGAATACTTGCCTCTGGCATATATCTTGTATGGACTAGTGGTACATATATAGGAATTTATGTGTGTGTGTATATATGTGTATATATACACATATAAATATACACAGATATGTGTATATGTATATATACACATAATACATACATACACATATAAATATGCACAGATATGTATATATATATGCACATATATACACACACATATATTAATATATACACACACACAAAGATATATATACACACATACATTCCTAGTAGTTATGTATCAGTGAGTCTTATTTGCTTGGGAATGACTGAATCTAGGTGTTAGTAATCATTTTATGAAAGACTACTTCAAATAACATCGATTTATCCTACAGTTTCTTTATCCCTCCAAATAATGTGATTTCTCCTTCTGAAATGCTCAGTAACTGACCACTCACAGATCTGTTTTAGAATTACTCTTTATTTACTTCATCTCCTCACTACCTTTTTGGCAACCTGAGGGAAGAGCATGCATCTTGCATGTCACAGTGTTACCCACACGCGCTAAAAGAGTGCCTTTTTTCCAGTAGAGATTCCAGAAATGCTTATGAAATTGAATTATACATCATATTGTGATACTAAACCAAACTCATGATCCTTGTTTGTTTATTTATTTTTGAGATGAAGTCTTGCCATGTCGCCCAGGTGGGAGTGCAGTGACGTAATCTCAGCTCACAGCAACCTCCACCTCCCAGGTTCAAGCAATTCTCCTGTCTCAGCCTCTGGAGTAGCTGGGGCTACAAGCACGCACTACCACACCTGGCTAATTTTTGTATTTTTAGTAGAGACAGGGTTTCACCATGTTGGCCAGGCTGGTCTTTATAGTGTTCTCTTTAACCTAGTGTAAAGTAGATGCATTTGCAAAGAAAGAACCAGTCAGTTATATAAAGCACCCAAGAAAAGCACCTAAGCACCTGCTTTCCTTAGCACATTGGGCATATCCATGTTCCATAAGGGTTTGTGTGGTAGCTTGTCTAAGAGGAAATATCTTATTAATCTGTGACAACCATAGGGTATTCGGCAGAAATTTCAAACAGCATTCTCAAGACTACTTCTAAAAACTGCTACTTCCAGAAATAGAAAGGGAGACAGGCTAAAAATGTATGTTTTTACTGTAGCTATTGATCTTGTTTTTTATCTTCAATTAATAGGAAACATGCTTGATAACAACAGACTATTTCTAATGAAAACTGTACTTGAAGGCTGCTGCTGCAATATAACTACATAGACATCAGGCCAGTTTAGATTGTTTTCTCGGCCCAGAGAAACAGGTTTTTATATGGATTAGTTAAAATTACACAAAGTCCCAGCAAGAATATACAAATAAAATCATGACTATATCAAATCCTTCCACAACAACAAAAAAAAACCTTTGAACTTTTCACTTTAAATGTAACTACTTAAAAATTAAGTAGTTACATTTTAATCCTACAATAGACACGCACATTATAAATGTTGCCTCAAGCTGGAAATTAGGATCTAAAAACATTGTCCTAATTGACCAGTGACTCCATTAAACTCAGATGTTTACATTTGAATTTGGAGAAACCTCATTGCCTGTATTCTTCCTTTTTCTGCTGTGTCTTAAAAGAGGTATTAATAAACAACGGCATTCCCAGAAAGGATTAAAACACCGGAAGGAATGAGCCCAAAGCAAACAGGCAGTAATCACCACAATAAAACAGAGGACAAGGCAACCCCTAGTCTGGAAAAGCACATTAGATGTGAACAATAAACACAAACTGAATTTTGAGAAACTGAATTATACTGAAGCCCAGGATGGTGCACGGAGGCCTTACGAGCCACAGAAATTAATGTTGAAGGTTCTCCTTTCAAGATTTGATTAAAAAGCCGAAGAGACAGCACAGGGTCACGCAGATGCAGGGAAGCAGACCCGTGAACCACAAAGCCCAGCTTCGTTTCGGGGAGAATGAGAGTCTCGCCAGACAGCGGACTGCTATACTCATAATTTTACTGTAGCATGTGCTGGAAGGATAAAATAAAAGAAAGCAGTGAAATGTCACGCAGTGTGAAAGGCATGTATGAAAAGGTACAGAGCTGTCTTTCAACAGACAGTCTACAAAAGCTTTTCAAATTGTTGCCTCATAACAGCTGCAGCAGTTTGATTCCCTAAATTCAAAAGACTTTCTCTTGTGTGTTATCAAAGACAGAAGCTGACTTCGCTAACCCACAAAGAAAATAGACTCTGAGTCTGAGGGTCCACCAGGTTTCCTTTCCACCTGTCTGGAGGTGGACTGTGTCCAGCACGTTAACCTGACACTGGGGAGCCAGCCCTTCTCCTGGGCTCCAGAACAGGACATTCAGAGCTGAGGTGTCCCTCCCTGCAGCTCCAGAGAACGCCTTCCTGACCCACATCCGCAAGTCAGAGCCACCTCCACACATCAGCGGCTAAGGCAAAGCAGCGGCACATTTTCTTTGGAAGCAGCTCTCTTAAATGGATCTTTTAGTTTAATTATGTTCTTCTAAGCCCCCTCTCCCTTCAGCAAGCAGAACATTTCACATAAGGATTATCCTCTGCAGGAAATGAACACAAACAAATGGTTTTTACTCCTTCAGAACACAATCATATAATTGGGCATTGTTCCACTCTGAATTCATTACACTTTCCCTCTATCCTGTTTTAAGGGCTCTGATATTTTTTACTGAAAAAATGATATCAACATGTAATGACATGGCTCATATTTATGGCTTGTGTACTACATGTTAGGCGCTGCGCCAAGCGCCTTACATGAATGATTTCCTACAATCCTCACAATAGCGTTGTATGGTAGACACTGTCATTATCTACATTCCATAGATGAGGTAACTGAGGGATAAAGAGATTATATCATCACCTGAGGTCACATCAGTAAAGGGTGGATTTTACAAACTGGTGTCCTTAACATTGTGTTATTATACTCTTACCTCAATCTGGCAACTCAGTCTCTGTTTTACTTAGTAAACCATGTAGTATGAAGGCAAAAGAATGACAAAATGGAGCTGAAAGTAACCAACACATTCACATGTGCTATGTATTTATCAGTATTTTTTCTGTATCTGTTTTATTTAAAAAGAGGGCAATTCACAGCATCACCCAATATCCTAATCCTTCCTAACGTGGAAGTACAGCTCTGCATGATTAGACACAAAATCTTGAATTAAAAAAAATGCATTATAGGTAGTATGCTTTATAGACCGAAGGAGAGAAGTGTTATTAAATGACTACATAAGAAGAATGAAAATAGACGAAGGAAAAGAAAGAATAGAGGAGAAGAAAGGGGTTCATGAGAAGCCTTGGATGTGAGTCCTGCTTTTAGCTTTCACCACCAGTGAGGCCTGCCACAAGCTACTTCAACTCTCTGATTTCAGTTGACTTCACCATATAATGAACAGAAAATCAAAATTCAAAAACGTTCACTTGTATGTTATCAAAGAAAGAAGCTCTTTTGTGATGACATATGTTGATATAAAGAATCTTTTTCATGACAAAGATTCCATTTATGGTTGAACGTGAGACATAAGTGCATTTGTACAAAGCTTAGAATTCACAAGCTGCAGCGCTGTCCTTCAGATCACTTGTTGGCCTCTGCTTCCTGGCTTCATACTGTGAGACTTGACACTATGAAATCCCCCTAAGGCACCCCTTTCTCAAAACATTAGGAAACTAGGCCAGGCACCGTGGCTCACGCCTATAATCGCAGCACTTTGGGAGGACGAGGTAGGCAGATGGCTTTGAGCTCCGGAGTTCGAGACAAGCCTGGGCAACATGGCAAAACCTTATCTCTATAAAAATATAAACACTAGCCACATATGGTGGTGCATGCCTGTAGTCCCAGCTACTTGGGAGGTTGCAGTGAGCTGAGATCACACCGCTGCACTCTCGCCTGGGTTACAGAGTGAGACTCTGTCTCAAAAAGAAAAAAAAAGGAAAGAAAGATAAAATTGGGAAACTTTTGAATCTGAGCAGAGCATTTCCTCTTTTGTTTGTGCTCTGCTTTGACACTTAGAGTTTATTTCCTATGAGTTTGATATAGATGTGTCTGTGTCATTGTTTTTCCTACATAGAAATTCTAAAAAGTTAGGTGCTGTATCCATGACATCAGGCTCCACCTGTGTTTTCTGTGCCTGAGTTTTATATTATGCATTATTTCAAAAATTAACCAGGTTATACCATAAACAGTAGTGCTATTCCAAATGTGGATATTAACAATTAGTTACTATTCAGAGCAAGGGAAGAAACGAAATTGAAAGTGTTTAGAAGTTTTTTGTTTTTTATTTTGCATTTTCTCTCATTTTTTAATTTTTTTAATTTTGTGCTTATATAGTAGGTGTGTATATTTATGGGATGAACGTGAGGTTCTGATACAGCCATACTGTGTAGTAATCACATCAGGGTAATCGGCATTTAGCATTTAGCATTTCTTTGTGTTGGAACCCTTCCAATTCCACTCTTTCAGTTACTGTAAAATATTTTTATAACAATTTCTTTCTCTCTCTCTTTCTTTCTTTTTAATTTTTATTTATTTATTTAGAGACGGAGTTTCACACTTGTAGCCCAGGCTGGAGTGCAGTGGCACAAACTTGGCTCACCGCAACCTCCACCTCCTGGGTTCAAGCGATTCTCCTGCCTCAACTTCCTGAGTAGCTGGGATTACAGGCAGCACCACCCATACAAACTAATTTTGAATTTTTAGTAGAGACGGGGGTTTCTCCATGTTGATCAGGCTGGTCTCGAACTCCTGACCTCAGGTAATCTGCTCACCTCGGCCTCCCAAAGTGCTGGGATTAGAGGCATGAGCCACTGTACGCAGCCTTTTATAACCATTTAGTAAGGCTATGGAGTTCCTGTGCCTGATCAGGGAGTCACTTTTTTGAAGAGGCTATGGCAGAGTTGGAGAGGTTTCAGACTCATGTGATGAGCCGCCTGTGGTGTGAGCTTTGTACAGTCACGTACAGTCGGACCTTGACAGGTTGCAATGCAAGGGGAAAAGTGAGCCCTTCAGCGGGACGGCTGCGAAGCCTGACACCACAGTGTGCACTTCTGGCAAGGAGGCCTCTCGCGTCTTTACGCTTGCCAATGTGTTCAGCCCCATATGAGCACAAATAATTATGCTGCATTAGCAATAAGTAACCTTTTTAGAAATGTTTTTCAAATGAAAACAAAAGTGCAAAAGATTGGGATGCAGGGTTTCCTAAAGGGGGATAGAATCCTTTCCTTATAGTTACATGTATCGCTCCAGAGAGAGGGAAGTAAAATGGAGTAGTTTAAGAGGATGCTATGCTTGCTGTTTTTTCTGAGTTTGCTAAGTCCGTTGCATGGAACAACTTTGGGAAGCTAAAAAGGAAACTTAGGGTGTAAAACTTAGGGTGTCCATCTCAGGCAGTAATTCAAACCCATTTATATCACCTTGCAAGGGAACATTAATACCTTAGATCCCCCATCAATGCTTCCATCAAGACCATTCAGATGTTCTCAAAGGCATCAGACTCATTTACACTTTCTAGCTGGAGTTATTACCAAAGATAAGGGAGTGCTGAAAGGTTCAAAATTCAGAGTCTTTGCATTTGGAAAAGAGAACTTTCAACCACTCAAGAGCAGTGCTCCCTGCTTTCAGACAGGTGTAACATTCACCCGGGAGAAAACGTCTGAGCATGTTTTGTTTCCTGTGCCATATATTCGTCTTTAACCCTCCCTGCAAAGGCTTCATCAGTGCTTAATGCTGAATACAAGAGAGAGGACGGCCTGATTAGCTTTCCCTCCCAAGCTCATTTTCAGTTCATCCAGGGTTACAGCTTGATGTGGGGGAGAATGTCTGCACTTACATTTACAGACAAATTGGTTGGGCCACCTGCTTCCTCTTCGCTGTCCATGTAGGCAGGTGACACATTTACAAATCTTTACAGGGCATTATGCTGAAAATACTTCCTTCCCCAAAGTGGATACGCAGTGTCCAGCTTAGCTGGAGACAGGAGATGTGACTATATTTAAATACAGGGTTTTTCATTACATGAAGTGTCTTTAACGTCGGATAAGGTTATCACACAGCTGTTGCATGCCTCCCTGGAGAGTGTCATAAATGTTGAATTTGGTAGGAAGAGCGCTCAGACACCAACTCTTGTTACTGACAGCAGTGGTAGAGGAGTGGAAATATGAAGAGAAACACATCTTTACACCTTTTTTGGTTGTTATTTTGATGGGGGGAGATTCTGTAAGGAGAAGACAGCCCAGGATACTTTGAATAAAAATACTGAACTTGGGAAAAACAAAATCATTGACTCTCAGAGTTGGGAGTAAACATAAAGATCAAATCTTCCAACTGCATACCCATGCTAACACCTGCTACAGTGTGCTTAGCAGGTAGATATTTCAACTGTCCTCAAAGCTCACCCACATCACTTGCATATCCCATGTCAATTCTTCCTCTCTTTGACCTAGGTTCTTTACCTTGTGCCATTAAGATTTTCCTTTACCCTTCACTCATTAATTCTATTTATATCCAATGAGAATAAACATGAGTAAAATCTCTTCTCGTTGACAAACATTTCGATATTTGAAGCAGTCTGTCTGGCATCAATCCAACAGGTTTTTAATCTACAAGTTCCCCAAGTGTAGTGCCCCAACCAGCAGCATGAATGTCACATATGGACGTATCAGAAATGCAAATTCTCAAGTCCCAGCACATACCCCCGGAATCAGAAATTCTCGGGGTGGAACGCAGCAAGCTCTGGTTTAACCCATCCTCCAGGTGATCCTGATGCACACTGAGGGCCAGTGAGCTGGAAAGTCATTAAAAGCGGAAGAGGAGAAGTCAAGAAACCTGTGGGATGCGGAATCAGAATGTGTTCATTAAGGTGTCTCGGAGATGTTATGTAAAAAGCTATGTCCAGTGCTCAGGGAACTGCAGTTCTATAATCAAGAGGTGGAAAAAAAAAAATGCATCAGCCTTAATCTACACAGAAAAAAAAGACTAATTTTCAAAAAGAAAAGAAAAAAAAGAAAGGTTTTTACCTTCTGAAAGCCAGGAGTGGGGAAAGTAATGCAGCGCCTTCTGTGCCTTCCTTCTCTTTCTCCCCATCCCAAATCCCCAATCTTAGCCTCTGTTTATCCTTTCCTGACCTTAGTTACTGAAGCAGCCACAATCAGGGCACAGCGATGACTGGGATATAATGTGTCTAGATCTGCTTCAACCTTTCTTCTTTCTTCCCCAAGTAATTTTTAGCTCTTTCTTTTTTCAGATCCCCAATTCACTAGTCCACAGTGCTGCTAACTAAGCTTACTCACTCTCAATTAGACCCAGCCCTCCACCTGCTGTTGTTCCAGCTTATAAAACTGGCTTTGGCTTTTGGTTCCTAAATTCTGGCAAGGAACCAGATTGGAAACCAGGTGTCTCTTCAGCAAATGTGTATCCCTCATCCTGAGGCAAGAGCCCTGCTGCTGTATAACACGTGTCCTGGATGGCACTGTCTCCCTGCCTGACCCCTTCTAGAGTCTTTCCCACTCTAGATTTCTGACCTTGATGTTCTTTCTCTCTGTTATGACCCTATTACTCTGTCTCCAAAGCTCAGTTGCAATGCTTTATGCAATTCCGGATAAGATTGTCGTGGACGTACGGGCAGTAGTCCCTAAAAGTCAGAATCCTCGTCATATCATCACAGTCAGCAACTGCACCAAATCAGTTTCCACGGAACCTGCCTCATTAAAGGAAGAAGACTCTCATCCCACTTCCTCCCCACCTACCTAGTGGCTACCACACCTGTGATTATCCTAGTGAACTGTGTCCCCAGATATTTTTTCCTGGGGAGAAAAATCTGCTCAGTTTGATTTGAGCAAAGACAAAAAATAATAGGTAGATTTTGTGGACTAGATGAGGAAAAGGCAGTTCTTGAGAGGAGTATTTCGAGTTTTAAATGAGCACCAAACAAAGAGTTGTGTGAAACTGGTGAACAGCTGCCCCATGTAGTTGAAAGAACACAGTCTTTGAAGCCAGTGTGATGTAGAGCCAGCTCTGGGTTTCAGTGGACTTACTCAACAAATACGTATTTCACCCCTACTCTGAACCAGGCCCTGCACTTTCCAATATGGTAGTCAATAGCTACTTGTAGCTATTCAAGCTTGAACAAGTTGAAATTAAATAACATTAAAAATTAATTTCCTTGGTCACCTTAGCCACATTTCAAGCACTTAATAGCCACATATGTCCAGGGGCTACTGCATTGGACCAGACAGATACAGAACATGCCCTTCATCTCAGAATATTATTTTGCACAATGCTAGGTGCTAAACCTTTGGTGGTTTTGCATAAGCATTTGATCTTAAATTCTTCATCTAAATAGAAGCATAGTTTCAACTGCTTGTATTTGAATTAAATAAGATAATTTACATAGAGTGTCTGGGTCCCTAGTAGATACTCTGTAAATGATCATTACCATAATTATTTATATTCTGTTCATCAAAAAGATTCTTCAATCACCATTTTATTTCCATGTGATGGTCACTCTGTAACTAATTAAAATCTGCTGAATATCACAGAGGTTACCAATTACCTCGTTGTTTTCTAGTTAGCAAGGTTTCTGAATTTTCTAGTATTTAATCTTGTAGACCACTAGCAGTTCTTTGAAATATTCTCTTAACTGTCTCAACAAGGCCTTTCCTGTTTGCCCCCATGTAATCTCTCTAAAGTCTCCTGTTTTTACTAATCTCTCATAAATGTTCACCATGCTTCCTTCTACAGTTGTCCTTTTTTTTCCAGTGACGCAATAGTCACTGGAACATCTACAGTAGACGTCCAAGCAGAACTCAAAGTAAACAACTACAATGAAACCATGGATCTTCTCTCACTTCCAGCTCTTAATCACTGTGCCTGTCCTCTGAATATCCCATTGCTCATAATGGTATGCTACCTTGGGATCCAGGCTGAGAGTCTGTATTCCACTCTGAAATTCATATTCTACTCTTTCCCTTTCTTCCCCAACATTGATTCCCGTGCTTCTGTTTCATTTAACCCTTCATTGCCTCTAACCCAAATAATACCGTAAGTCTCATGGGGTGCTCCTGGGCTCCCTTTGCCGAAATTCATTGCAAATCTGACTGCATGGCTGATTTTCCTGAAGACAATGTCAATCATGTTTCTCTCTTCTTCCTCAACAATCACCGTTCCCTTTGCTCATGTATCTCTCTTTGCTTGGAATGCCCCTCCCCGTCTCCACTCACTATGTCACCACCCCAATATACTTCCATCTTTCTGGCTTCTCTTATTTGTCACCAACTCCATGGAGCCTCTCCTGCCCACCTGCAACTGGACAATACTTTATTCCATAGCATTTTGGTGGTTTCCTCTCTATGAACTTGCCACTCATTAAATGTGTCATTAAATGTGTACGTGACTTATCTGCCTTATTTAATCTGTTTAAAGACAATAATGTGCTCTATTCAATTTTATAATAGGCATAGTTGGCTGGGCACGGTGGCTCATGACTGTAATCCCAGCGCTGTGGGAGGCTAAGGCGAGCGGATCTCGAGGTCAGGTGTTCGAGACCAGCCTGGCTATATGGTGAAACCCTGTCTCTACTGAAAAAATACAAAAATCAGCCAGGCGTGGTGGTGCACACCTGTAGTCCCAGCTACCTGGGAGGCTGAGGTAAGAGAATCGCTTGAACCCAAGAGGCAGAGGTCGCAGCGAGCCAAGATCGTGCCACTGCACTGCAGCCTGGGTGACAGAGTGAGACTGTGTCTCCAAAAAAAAAAAAGCATATTTCCCAGAATAATACACAGTGAGTATTGTCTGGAATCCAGTAACATGTGCAGAATTAAGCTTTTAAGTTCTGCATTTGACCACCTAAACTACTGAAGCAGCCAATTAGCCAAATCAAATAAATAAAATAAAAGGAACTTAGCTAGGGGACCAGATAGAATTTGTTATTTTCATGAGCATTACCCAGCTGCCTGCATTGTAGTTCTAATCCACGTCCTTTAATGACAGATCACTTTAGAGCAAAATCAAGCTGAGCTGAAGGTAGTGATTACTCTTTCCTTCTGGATAAACACAGGTTGAAACACATCTGTTTACGCCAAAGGTTGCATATATGCATGTTTATCCATGCTGGCAGGATGATCCAGCACATTCTATTTGTGTACGGCCGCATCTGATCTGAAGACTGGGCTAACAAAAACATTATTGCTAAATCCATTTGTATCCATATGGATGTCAAGGATCTCTGTGGGCATCATGGATATCACACAAATGGTATATTGGAACCTGAGAACTGAGTTATTTACTCCAAAACAGACAGTAGTTTAAAACTGGTTGTCATCAGATCTCAATACAGACACACACACACACGTAATGAAATAATCACGACTCTCATTTATGGACTAGACATGAAGAACAGGATTGTGAGTGCTCTGTGTATCATGCACCGAATTATATGAAATTAAGTTAATACATGTGAAAATGATACCAGTTCCTAGGGGACACTGTACAAAAACAACAGTGAGCTGGTCCCGCATCATCTTCCGCCAGCACCCAGCAACAAGGAAAATCCAGTCCTCACAGTCCAGCCCCTCCACTGTGACAGTCCTTCCAGAACACAACTGTTGCTCATTTTGACATGTAAGCTGTGCAGGGAGGCAGAGTCAATACCTACAGATGGATTTTCAATGCTAAGCTACATTTTTGAATGGAGCAGGTAAAATTATTTCAAGTTCTCTATGTTTCTGAAACAATATGCAGACTACAGCTCTCTCCACAGTGTAGTGCAAATCTGGCTTTCTCGCTCTCTCTCCGCGTGACCCCATGCTGCAGTAAATTGCAGGCAGCCTCATCAATCCCCTTTGATGGGATTTCCCTCTTTCGGGGGACCTGCCCAGAATGAACACTGACTGTTTTTCCAGTAGAATCCAAACACCTAATTCCCAGGGAGGGATGGACGCTGGGGAGATCCCCCATTTGCATTTCTGCTTCTCATTATAATGAGCGTACTGCCTAGCGATGTCAGGCAGAATATATAAAATCCTCTGTGTTCTCTCCTGGAGGAGGGGGAACTGCAGTGTGGTGAGGAGATCTGGTGATTCCTGATGTCTGATCATCACAACACATCCATACCGCAGATTCAGGAATATTTTAAAACTTTTCTGAACGAGGCTTTTGGCATGCTCTGTTTATCCACACACACTCACTAGTGATAAATAAGAAACATCATTGAGGGTTCTCCTCCCTTGCCTTTGAGTTTAAGACGATTATAAACTTAAGACAAAGCATTCAGCAAGTCAGGAAACAGAGACATCGTGGTAGAACTCTATGCAGAAAATGACCTAAATCCAGAGAGGAGGAGGGAGGAGAGAAAGGGGAGCACGTTAAAAGTTCAGTAAATCTACCTTAGAACACATGGTCTTATCATAAAGCAAAAAGCAGTATGCGTCGCTCATATCCTTTCTGTATTCAGAATCCAAATTAAAGAAAACAAGGAGAAACCTAAGTTTCTCCCTTCTTCAAGGGAGAAAACCTGAGAACCTAGATCATTTTCACATGTGTTAACTTCATTTCATATAATTTGGTGCATGATACACAGAGCAGTCGCAATCCTTGATATCTAGTCCAGAAATGAATGTTATAATTATTTTATCACCAAGAAAATAGGATGATCTGATGGTTCATGTCACTGAAAATGAGGAGCCTCAGGTACCTCCTTCACTGCTCTGGCCACCCTGTCATGGGTGTTCTGGGCACAGGAACGGAAGCAGTGCCATCCTGACTGGGAGTGGCACAGGAGTGCAGCCTCTCCTGCCAGTGCCTCTCTGGCGGGCCCCTAGCAACACTATCATGCTCCTTCTGAAAACGGTTGCCTACATCTCTCCTAGGACAGTGTGGGAGAAAGGCTTTGGATCCAGAGGCACCTTAAGTCAAACCTGGGCCTATCTCCCATGTCCACCCAGGTAGGTTGGGGTACCCTCCACCCCTCATTTCCATCTGTAAAACAGAAGTAATCAAATGTGACTTCAGAGTTGCCGTAAGAATCACAGATGCTGCAGAGAAAGCACTCAGCCCAGTCAGGTCAGATTGTCACCACATGGATGGGTGTCAGCGTGCACCCTCCTCCTCACCTGGGGCCCATGTGTAAGGCATTACCGTACATGGCGGCTCTGAGCGCAACGCCCGGTGCAGACCCTAAACAGAAGCTATCATGATTATTCCACAATTTAGAATTAGAAAATGTAGAATTTTCCCTGTATTATCAGAATTTTTCAAAACTGAAAAAGTATCTTAAAAGCCATCTAGTTAGAATTCACACCCAAATCTTGAATTCCTTGGGATATATCCTGATTAATTATTGTCTTCATTCATCACATTTAGTCAGCGGCTTGGACTCCAAGAAGATGGTAAACTGAGCATGCGATTCCTGGGTTACATGTTTATGATCACCCAGTACCAGAATCCCTTGCTGCTTTTGTGGTTCCTGACTTTTCCAGATATCTTTTGCCCTGAGATTCGCATTTCTAGATGTGTTGGTGTGGTCTACACTCTAAAAACTCTGAGTTCTATTTTTAGACATTTGACCTGGCTTGCATTGTACATTTAAGACTTGGCAAGCTCAAAGACTGAGTACCCAGTCTAAATTGTGTTCCTATAATTTTCTTATGTAACTTAATAGTCTTATCGCCCAATTCATACACACATGCACATACAGTATACACACACATTTTTATTCAATAATTATGTGCTGAATGAATGAGAGCATGTGACATTTAAAGAGCGTTTTAAACCAAGTACAAAAGATTATCATACTGAACTTGGGGGGCTAAAAACAAGAAAAATAAGAAAAATTGATCAGAAGAGAGTATTGCAGTTAATGCATACTATATACTGAAACAAGAAGTGTTTGTGTCAACATATGACTTAGGGCAATAGGGCCCGATAAACTTTTTTAAGGACCTCTTAAAGCTCACATGGAAACGAAGTAGACTTGTGGAGAAGGAAGAAAATAAAAAGTCCAACTCAGGTTTAAGAAGGTTGGATAAATCACGGAGTGAAATCGTTGTCTCGCTTACAACTTTTATCTAATTTTTTCTATTTAGATAAATCATTTCATCCTATTTATCTAATTTTAACATGAGAAACTGTACAAAGGGCCCAAATATTCTTATATATTGTTACATTTAACAATATTCTTTAATTTTTCATGCAAATATTTGATTTTTACATTGATAAAGATATGTTCAAAGTTAAATTTTAAGTTAATTAATTTAAGTTAAAATAAGGGATTCATCTTTTCATAGGAGAAAGATGGTTGCAAATTAATTTGCAAAGACATAATACTGCTTACAAAGAACACAATCACAGAAAATTAAAGATGAAAATAGGAAGCGTCTTCTTTTTTTTTATGAATAAATTGAAGATTATTTATTTTACCCCCAATTTCCAAACACTTCTGCATCAGTTGCTTTTCCCTTTTAAGATCTGTTTTTGTCAAGGTTTCAAATTTTGCTCTTTATTAATTCTTCAATTTTATTGTTCCTGGTTTGAAATTCATGCCTGCTTCACAATGTTAACTATACATTGCTAAAGTTTTACCTAACACAAAAAAAAAAGATTAAAAAGAAATCACAATCTAGAAGAAAAATACATAATCCTGATTTTTATCTTACTTCTTTTTAATGTTGTAACATATCTTGATAAAACCCAGAATATAATTGTTCACTTATGAAATGATTTTTCTCCTCAGTTTGTCACCTTCAAGATTTTGACTGAAATGAAAAACAATGTACACAACACTCATATCCTACCCCTCCCTCCCTTGCTTTTACTTTGTTTTCGAGACAGGGTCTCACTCTGTAGCCCAGGCTTGAGTACAGTGGCATGATCTCAGGTCACTGCAGCCTTGACCTCCCAGGCTCAAGCAATCTTCCCGCCTCAGCCTCCTGAGTAGCTGGGACTACAGACACGCACTACCAAGCCCATTGAATTTTTGCAGTTTTTGCTTCTTTTTTTTTTTTTTTTTTTGTAGAGATGGAGTGTCACCATGTTGCCCAGGTTGGTCTCAAACTCCTGAGCCCAAATGATCCACCCACCTTGGCATCCCAAAGCTCTGGAATTACAGGCATGAACCACCATGCCCAGCCTAAACCTGTCTTTTCTAGGAAGTCAGTTTCTAGCTCTATAAACAATGAATATAACTCAGAAGTTCCTTTCACTGATACTTCTCATTCTATTTTTTTTTAGCTTCCAATAACTCACTCTTAAGAAGTTAACCAGAGATGGAAGTTGATAGATAATTTATTGATAAATATTTTGTATTTGTCTTACTTCTGGATGAAAATAAGAATAAATGCAACTGACTGTTGTTTCACATTTTTAAATTTTTAAAAGAAACATTTCCTCAACCTCATGATAATCAGATTTATTTTTGTATAAAATACAACTCAATAACTTAAGACAAATCCTTCAAATTGTTTCCTCTGTATTTCTCTCTTTAGAGAAACTTTTGTGTTTGGGATCAGTTTTATAAACACATTGGTTTTGTGGGCTACATTTTAACCTACTAAACTTTTTTTAAAATTTCTAATTGCCCAGCAATTATAAGAATATCTATGATGTGCTATAAATTATGAGGAAAAAACGTAATTTTTATTCTTGCCAAGATGGACAATTGCTAAGAGTAGAAAAAGTGAAGTAGGGCTGGGCGCAGTGGCTCACGCCTGTAATCCCAACACTTTGGGAGACCAAGGCAGGCAGATCACCGGAGGTCAGGAGTTCGAGACCAGCCTGGCAACATATAGTGAAACCCTGTTTCTACTAAAAAATACAAAAATTAGTTGGGTGCGGTGGTGCACATCTGTAGTCCCAGCTACTTGGGAAGCTGAGGCAGGAGAGTTGCTTGAACCAGGGAAGTGGAGGTTGCAGTGAGTCAAGATCACGCTACTGCACTCTAGCCTAGGTGACAGAGCAAAACTCCGTCTCTCAAAAAAGAAAAAAAAAAATGGTGAACTGAACTTCCTTAGTTCAACTCACTGACACATTGCAGGCCTAGAACTGTGATTGTGTTCGGTAGACAAAAAATAAAGCAGTGGGTACACTTTTTGTTTAGCCTGCTAGTAATGGCCATAAAGTTCCAGATTACAAGGAAATTCAACCGTTTTGGTTGTGTAATTTTTTTTTCATATTGCTGAGTATCCCAAGAAAAGCCCATTCAGCCGGGTGTTTCTTTGATCATAAAGACTTTGGTGTTGAAGAAAGAGCAGTGACAATCGAGTAGACATTTTTCCCTTTCTGCGACCACCTGGTGGACCCATGCACCTACTAGGCGGGGTGGATGGGTGTGCTTGCATGTGGCCGCATCTCTGTCTCTCTCTCCCTATGACCTATTTCTCTGTCATCTAGGGCTTACTGCCAGTTATTCAGCTTTAGTGATAATTAATACAAAGACACACAGATTGACAATTTTCATTTCATTCTATTGGTTTTTCTTCATCTTTATCTTTTTGATGTGCAAAAATGCAACTCTCTTATGTTTTTCATTTTACCAATAATGACAAGAGAAACGGGTCCTTTCATATTTCCTGAGTAAGTCAGCCAGAAACAAGGTGATGTGGGACTCACATTTCAGCATCTTTTCTCATCTTTCTTCTTAATCTGTGATGGAATATTTATGTCCCTGGAGCCAAGTAAATTATATTATGCTGTCTCACAAAACCAAATAAAAATTCCTCTTATTTGAATAAACCAAGTTCACACCAGATACATGATACTAAGGTGTTCAAATTCAACATGAAGCTATGTGATGTAAAGAAAGGCTCTTGCCCTCATGTATGTACAGACAATTTTAAAGTTTTGTGAAAGTACTGCCTCTTATATGTATCTGGATCCTATGCTATGTAAAGGCAATTTTTTTTTTGAGACAGAGTCTCACTCTGTCGCCCAGACTAGAGTGCAGTGGCGCTATCACTGCTCACTGCAACCTCCACCTCCCAGGTTCAAGTGATTCTCCTACCTCAGCCCCCTAAGTAGCTAGGACTACAAGGCACATGCCACCACTCGCGGCTAATTTTTGTATTTTCAATAGAGATGAAGTTTCACCATATTGGCCAGGATGGTCTCGAACCCCTGATCTCATAATCCGCCCTCCTTGGTCTCCCGAAGTGCTGGGATTACAGACATGAGCCACCATGCCCAGCCCCTGGCAAATTCTTATGAATGTATCCTGTGTGGCCGTGGCTCCCTCAAAAAATGGATTAAAAATCCAAAGGTTTAGACTTTAGTCAAAACAGACACCCAGGCATAGCCCCATTTCTTCCTCAGATTCTCTAGAACTATCAAACATAGCAGGTGGAGCATAACATTGACAAGAAAAGAAAAAAAAAAAAAGATCCCTCAATGATACAAGAGACTGCCTGTGGTAGTAAAGGATATGGCATATTTAAGGCACAGACTTGAGACCAATGTGTCTTTTGCTAAAAGAGAAGCCCAAGGCACAGCTTGCCATGAAAAAAAAATGTGATAACACACATAAAGAAACAAACTAAAATAATCTTGTAAGAATGTCATCTGAAAACATTAAAATGAGTAAGATGCATTATTTCCCTATATCTGTGTGACACTCTTTGAGTTATTTCCAAAAAGTCTCCAGGAAGGAATTCTGATTGTGGTGGCACTTCTCATGAGAGTTCCATAGGCTGAGGATTTTCAGAATTTAGGAGCTGCTGTACACCCCTCTAGGACCTGCCTTGCATTCTACCGCATACTCTGTGGACAATAGGGAAAGATAGAAGGCTTCCTTGAGTCCAGCAGTGAATCTCTACTACAGTCCTTGCTTTTGGCACCAGTTCCTGTAATTTCATCAACTTCTATATCTGAAGAAAACATAGGCAATACCATTCAAGACACAGGCATGGGCAAAGACTTCATGACTAAAACACGAAAAGCACTTGCAAAAAAAGCCAAAATTGACAAATGGAATCTAATTAAACTAAAGAACTTCTGCACAGCAAAAGAAACTATCATCAGAGTGAACAGGCAACCCATAAAATGGGAGAAAATTCTTGCAATCTATCCATCTGACAAAGGTCTAATATCCAGAATCTATGAGTAACTTAAACATGTTTACAAGAAAAAAACAAACAACCCCATCCAAAAGTGGGCAAAGGATATGAACAGACACTTCTCAAAAGAAGACATTTATGTGGCCAACAAATGTATGAAAGGAAAGAAGTTCAACATCACTGGTCATTAGAGAAATGAGAATCAAAACCACAATGAGATACCATTTCACGCCAGTTAGAATGGTGATCATTAAAAAGTCAAGAAACAACAGATGCTGGAGAGGATGTGGAGAAATATAAATGCTTTTACACTGTTGGTGGGAGTGTAAATTAGTTCAACTATTGTGGACGACAGTGTAGCAATTCCTTAGGAATCTAAAACCAGAAATACCATTTGACCCAGCAATCCCATTACTGGGTATATAACCAACGGATTATAAATCATCCTATAAAGACACATGCCCACGTATGTTTATTACAGCACTATTTACAATAGCAAAGACTTGGAA
>NW_012108142.1:1819088-1820544 GCF_000951045.1 Mandrillus leucophaeus | reverse complement strand
TGTAAATGACGAGTTGATGGGTGCAGCACAGCAATATGGCACAAGTATACATATGTAACAAACCTGCACGTTATGCACATGTACCCTACAACTTAAAGTATAATAATAATAAATAAATTTTAAAAAAAAAGTCTCCTTTTCTGCTTCCTCCTTTAGCTCTAAATTCTGTAATGGGATGCTATTCTTTGTTGTGACATTTAGGGTGCCACTGAAAAAAAATAGTAAATGTGAAAATGTAATGTATAAGTTGCCATTAAAATCTTAGGTATAGATGCCTTTTTTGTTGTTGTTGTTGTTGTTGTTGAGATGGAGTCTTGCTCTGTCACCCAGGCTGGAGGGCAGTGGCGCGAACTCAGCTCACCACAACCTCCGCCTCCCAGGTTCAAGCGATTCTCCTGCCTCAGCCTCCTGAGTAGCTGAGATTACAGGTGCCCATCACTATGCCCAGCTAATTTTTTGTATTTTTAGTAGAAATGGTCAGGCTGATTTCGAACTGCTGACCTCAGGTAATCCACCTGCCTCAGCCTCCCAAAGTGTTGCGATTACAGGCATGAGCCACGGCGCCTGACCCTTTGATGCATTTTTAATTTAAAAAACAGTCTGAAATGAATGCTAACTCGGAAGGTGTAGCTACCGTGACCACATACAGTTAGTTATTTACTAGATGGACCTTGATAGACATATGCCTGGAAGAAATGACTTGGTCTACCAAAAATATCTACCATTGCATTGAGTGTCTCCTCTATGCAATGCAGTAAAAAATATTACATATTCTAGATATACAGAACTCTTGGCCAATATAATAAAAGTCACTTCTGTTGATTGTCAATAACATAATCTATCTCTATAACATCTCTTCTGTAAGTCTGCTACGAAATGTGCTACAAGGAAGATCAAAGATCTGTCTGTACCAAGGAAAATGAAAGAGCATATCTACAAAATAGGCTCCTAAATACAGAACTCCTGTCAAGAATTATTACATTATTTTTAGTATTGCTACTTTGCTCTAAATAAAGTGATTTCTTTTCCCAGGATTATTGAAAATATTGCAGAGACATGAATGCATTTCCCACACTTTGCAGATCACAGTGGGATTCAGGCTCAGTCAATACTCTGCTGTCTAACAACCTAGTCATATCCTCTGTAACACAAAAATTATGCAGGACTCTGCTTCCCAAATTGGTTTCCATTTTTCTGGTGACTGGCATGAGTGGCTTCATTAAAAAAAATCTAAGCACAATGTAAATTAAACTTGAGACTTTAATTTAATGCTTTCCCTGTACTTCTGTGCTCATCGATTTAATTTATTGGCTGGAATTGAAATGACTCTCTAACAATTCCTAATGTTCCAACTTAATACTTGCTTTTCTAAGAAGACGTTCAGTATTGCATTGTATTCAGCTATGATAGCTCAGAAACAATTTTTACCTCACATGGAAGTCATTTTTGATGTACT
>NW_012108142.1:1797113-1819038 GCF_000951045.1 Mandrillus leucophaeus | reverse complement strand
GCCATAAAAAAGAATGAGTTCATGTCCATTGCAGGGACATGGATGAAGCTGGAAACCATCATTCTCAGCAAATTAACACCAGAACGGAAAACCAAACACCACATGTTCTCACTCATATGTGGGAGTTGAACAATGAGAACACATGGACACAGGGAGGGGAACATCACACATCGGGGCCTGTCAGGGGGTTGGGGGCAAGGGGAAGGAGAGCATTAGGAGAAATACCTAATGCATGTGGGGCTTAAAACCTAGATGACAGGTTGATGGGTGCAGCAAATCACCATGGCGCATGTATACCTATATAACAAACCCACACGTTCTGCATATGTATCCCAGAACTTAAAGTAAAATTAAAAAATAAATAAAAAAGAAAAATAATGTAGCCTTGAGGAGACAGCAGAAGAGACTTCCCTCTTTGAACTGTACAACCTGGTTTGAAATGGAGAAAACGTTCTCTTCTTCAGAGGCCAGCATAGCTGAGATGTCAAGTTCGAGGGTAAGATAAAGGCTCATGGCCAATAGGTCAAAAAGACATCTGCTGAACAAGCTACAACAAGAGAGAAAGATAAGGCCATGCAATTCTTGGAAGATATTTTGACTTTCTTGAGACTAAGATGTTGCCCATACTTGATGTATTTGTTCATCACAGCAGAGAATGGCAATTTAAATAACGTTTTGGGGGATGCAGCAAATAACCTTTGAGGAGAAAGCATTCACTCTTTGGACCGCCAGCTACACACTGAATTTGATCAAGTTGGCAAACTACAGCCCCATGTCTGAATGCATCTGATTTTGTACAGCAATAATCTAGGAATATTTTTTATTTAAAAAAATTGTGTAAAAATATACTTACAAACAAGCATAAAGAAGAATATGTGAAACAAGCAAAACAATGTCTGCAAAACCTAAAACATTTGCCATCTGACAATTGACAGAAAATGTGCCAATTGCTGACCTAATACAAAATTTGGCCTATTAAAAGTCTCCTTTTCTGCTTCCTCCTTTAGCTCTAAATTCTGTAATGGGATGCTGTTCTTCGTTGTGACATTTTAGGGTGCCACTGAAAAAAAATAGTAAATGTGAAAATGTAATGTATAAGTTGCTATTAACATCTTAGGTATAGATGCTTTTTTGTTGTTATTGTTGTTGTTGTTGTTGAGATGGAGTCTTGTTCTGTCACCCAGGCTGGAGGGCAGTGGCGCGAACTCAGCTCACCGCAACCTCCGCCTCCCAGGCTCAAGCGATTCTCCTGCCTCAGCCTCCTGGGTAGCTGAGATTACAGGTGCCCACCACTATGCCCAGCTAACTTTTTGTATTTGTAGTAGAAATGGGATTTCACCATCTTGGTCAGGCTGATTTCAAACTCCTGACCTCAGGTAATCCACGTGCCTCAGCCTCCCAAAGTGTTGCGATTACAGGCATGAGCCACGGCACCCGACACTTTGATGCATTTTTAATTTAAAAAATAGTCTGAAATGAATGCTGACTCAGAAGGTGTAGCTGCCGTGACCACATACAGTTAGTTATTTACTAGATGGACCTTGATAGACATATGCCTAGAAGAAACGACTTGGTCTACCAAAAATATCTACCATTGCATTGAATGTCTCCTCTATGCAATGTAGTAAAAAATATTACATATTCTAGATATATAGAACTCTTGGCCAATATAATAAAAGTCACTTCTGTTGATTGTTAATAACATAATCTATCTCTATAACATCTCTTCTCTAAGTCTGCTACGAAATGTGCTACAAGGAAGATCAAAGATCTGTCTGTACCAAGAAAAATGAAAGAGCATATCTACAAAATAGGCTCCTAAACACAGAACTCCTGTCAAGAATTATTACATTATTTTTAGTATTGCTACTTTGCCCTAAATAAAGTGATTTCTTTTCCCAGAATTATTGAAAATATTGCAGAGACATGAATGTGTTTCCCACACTTTGCAGATCACAGTGGGATTCAGGCTCAGTCAATACTCTGCTGTCTAACAACCTAGTCATATCCTCTGTAACACAAAAATTATACAGGACTCTGCTTCCCAAATTGGTTTCCATTTTTCTGGTGACTGACATGAGTGGCTTCATTAAAAGAAATCTAAGCACAATGTAAATTAAACTTGAGACTTTAACGCTTTCCCTGTACTTCTGTGTTCATCAATTTAATTTATTGGCTGGAATTGAAATGACTCTCTAACAATTCCTAATGTTCCAACTTAATACATGCTTTTCTAAGAAGACGTTCAGTATTGCATTGTATTCAGCTATGATAGCTCAGAAACAATTTTTACCTCACATGGAAGTCATTTTTGATGTACTTTTCAATAAAAAAAGGTCACACTTCTTTAATGTCTTTGGGGTACCTGCTATGACTGCATGAACTCAGGCAACCATCTCCAAATGAATCACCACCATTTATCTTTTATTATCATTGAATAAGTGAGTACCACTGTCTCAAATAAGTGCTAGTGATACTTCAGGAACAATGCGACATACTTCTGTCTGACAGCATATGCCGAAATCCCTGGCTTGAGTCTGTACCCCATTAAAGACAACAGAGCATATAAGACTGAAAATTACCCCTAGGTTTTCAGCTCAGACAAGGGATGAAGTGCTCAGCATTACACTCCATCTGGGTGCTACGGGAATGTCGATCTCTGAGAAAGATTTGCCTGCAGAAGATGTTGAGTGAGCATGAAAGCTGTTCAGACAGTATAAATTACAGGAATGAGGATTGTTAGAGCATTAGAGCATTATGCAATGTTGTTTTTGCTGTGGTCTTTCTTAGGCAGCTAGTATGCTGATTAGCTTTCCAGAAAACAAGATGTGGAAGGAATCTCTGCACAAAAGCGTGGAGAGCATCTCGTATCTTCACAAAGAGATGATTGAAATGTTATCTTTGTGTTCTAAAAGGAAATTTGACTTCAAGTTAACATGGCAAAAATATCACTTTTTACTCTCAACAGTAACCTTTGTATATGTGTTCATTCACAATAAAACATTATACTTTGGGGTAATAACTGAGGAAAACGTACTTGAGAATCCACAATTAATTATTTTTTAACTTTTATTTTAGGTTCAGGAGTACATGTGCAGGTTTGTTATTTAGGTAAACTTGTACCACAGGGGTTTGTCGTACAGATTATTTTGTCACCCAGTATTAAGCCTAGTATCCAATAGTTATTATTTTCTGTTCCTCTCCCTCCCATCCACCCCTGACCTTCAAGTAGGTCCCACTGTGTGTTATTCCCCACTACGTGTCCATGTGTTCTCATCACTTATCTCCTACTTATAAGTGAGAACAGGCAGTATTTGGTTTTCTGTTCCTGCGTTAGTTTGCTAAGGATGGTGGCCTCCAGCTCCATCCATGTTCCTGCAAAGGACACGATCTCATTCTTTTTTATGACTGCGTAGTATCCCATGGTGTATATGTACCACATTTTCTTTGTCCAGTCTGCCATTGATGGTCATTTAGGTTGATCCCATGTCTTTGCTATTGGAGAATCCACACGCTAATTTATGCTACAGTAAATTTTAAATATTCTTAAAAATCTTTCTCTGCTTCTTCCTTTGTCCTACAGAATTCTCCATAGAGCTATCCTAGATTTAGAACTATAGGAATTTGTATGATGAAGAACAAGCAAACAAAAGTGGAATTAAGAATTGTTGGGGCCCTGCCGTTGTAAACTGACTTAGTCCACGTAAGTTATTAACTTCTCACATATTATCACCCTCATTTCTAGGAATCCTTGACTCTCTCTCAACCCCCTGGGCAGCAACTTTGCTTTTTCTTTTTCATGAAGTTTCTCTGGATTTCATTCACTTGAAATCTTAATACTAACTATATATACTATGTATAATATATGCTATATACTACATGCATCATCTATATCCTATATACCATATATATGCTATACTCTATAATACGAATACATATATATATATAAAATATACCCATGGTACCTATTACCTATACATACACATATATGGTTTGCACACATTTCAGTTCCATTTGACTTGATGTCTACATAGTGTGCAAGTGTACACAGTGGTTTTTCATTTGCTGGAAGTGCAACATGAGAACATGAAAAAATGCATTAGCTACTTAAAGCCAAACTGTCTAGTCTAAGAACAGTCATGTTGTGCTGGACTTAGAGGTGGCAGTACCTGTGTCCTTCTCTCTATGCAAGCACTAGGGCAGTCTTCCAATGGCTGCTGAATATTTCTCATTTCTTCAGAAGTTGTACGGGAATAACCACATGGTTATTCACCCACATATCTAGGGCATATGTGTCATGAAAGTGCAAGCAACTTCTCTTAGGTATTATACAGGATTAGAGAAGATAGGTCAATCTGTGAATCTCAGTAGTGAGATTTGTAGGTTTCTCTTATATTTTACCTACTTTCATTGCTATGATAAATAAGCATGCAGAGGAACATAAATCTATTTCAAAGTATACAAAGACATATAATATATGCAACAGGTCCTAATCATTGAATCTATGCTTCATTTTTCACTCTTCATCCATAAAGACACATAGGGACAAACTTGTGTGTAGCTCACCCATCTGGTAAAAAGAAACTTGACTTTTTTAAATTAATGATTTTAAGAAAGTTCAGAAAAAAGGTAACGGGTTTGGGATGAGGGCACCACTGTGGGTAAACATATTGTGCTAATTTCATGGATTAATATAATGTATGAAATAAATCGGCACCCTGGAAAAGAAGGGACACTTGGATTAAAAGAATCTTCACTAAAATCCTGTAAATATATTGGAAATTTCTTTAGATTAATAAGTTCTTCTATTAGGATAAAACAATGCCAGTAGCACTGATCCATTATTAGCATTTTAGTATTTATGCCTTATGCCAACTTAAACTGTCTAGTCTCAGCCTAGCAACCTAGAGAGAAGTGAGAGGCCCCAGCAGTGACAGCAGCACATTGCAAAACTGCTTTCTTTTTCTTGTCCTAAACAGACCCCACCTATGTCTTCTCCGGACACTCTAGGATCACCATCATCAAGAGAGTAAATTCACACTGTAACAATTGTGAGGGCCCCTGTGTTATTCAGAATGGCTTAAATCTTGTTTTTCTTCTTTTTGAATTTCTACAGGCAGTGACAGAATTTTGGCCATATGGAAGATTTCAACAGCTTACAACAGTAGTTTTTAATCTAGATGTATCTTTAAAAAACAAAATTATACAAATAGTCACAGAGAGTAATACCTCATATATCTATTACAGTTTTCTAAAAAATTGGAGGCATTTATTAGTATTAGTGTAAAATAAGGAAGTTATTTTTATTCATTTCTAATCTACATAATGAAAATAAACCAACAACAGAAATAACTAGTAGGAATATCTCATGGCATTAAAAGCCACTAGGGTCATTAGTGAATCTTAATTTATTTAGATATCTTTACATATTATGTGATAGCAGAAGTTGTTGCTAGGACAAAATTTATATCTATTTCCTGGAAGAGGAAAGCATAAGAACAGAAGAGATACGCATTGCTTAAGGAGGAGGATATGAACTGGGAAATGGGACATTTTGTTATTGTGTAAACATCATAATTTAGTTACACGAACCTAGATGGTACGGCCTACTACATACCTAGGCGGTGTAGTATAGCCTGTTGCAAACCTGTACCGTATGCTACTGTACTGAATATGGTAGGCAACTGTAAAACAGTGGTAAGTATTTGTATATAGAGACTTATCTAAACATAGAAAAAGTAACGTGTTGCACTATGGTGTTATGACGGCTATGATGTCACCAAGAATAGGAATTTTTAGCTCAGCTCCATTATATAATCTTATGGGAGCACCATTGTATATGCAGTCTGTCCCTGACCAAAATGTCATGGCGGGGCACATGACCATCTATGATAATGAATCTGGTCTTGCCACCACATCACTTAATTATGCACCTCATGCAGCGGTGTCAGCCAATGAATTCTACAATGTAACTTTGGGAAAGGTCATCACTAGGGGTCATCTGCAATGTTGCACTGAGGCAAGAGAAAATCTATGGGTATTTTTCCTTTAAAAAAAAAAAAAAAAAAACCCACAATGGAATTAAGGAAAGAACCCAGAGTTAGATGCAGAGTCATGAAAACATACTTACTTTCCTCCTGCAATACCAGGAGTCTTTTTGTAAATAAGTCCTCCAAAGAGCTATTATTTTTACAGCCGTGGTACATAGTAAAATCTGTGGCATAATGGAAACAAGTTTTGTCTCTAGGAAGATGTATTTTCCAATCCCCGTTCTTTCTGATAAAAGATGGGTGACTTGAATAAGATGTTTATGTCTTTGAGCCTCAGTTTTCTTATTCATAAACTACGGATCATGCTTATTTCATGTGAATATTGTGAAGATGAAATAAGACAGCATACATAATGGGTTCCCATTAAGAAGGATGATGATGAGACAGTATACGCACCATATACTAAGAATTTGTATGAGTAATATTGTATTAGATCCCCCAAATGAGTTCTCCTTTGCTCTCCTTTCTCCACTGTACTCCAGGCCAATGTTTAGACATTGCTATGAATCCCCTTCTATATGTGGAAGTAAATTGGTGGCTAACTAGTGAACTAAACTCCACTGAGGAATGTATGGGATCAAAGACTACTGCTCTTGGGAGGGAAAAGTAGAGCTGCAGATTGGAGAGCCTGCCTTCCCACCAAGAATACAATATTCCACCAGGAAACCTCATGGGCTGAGAGCCCAGAAACACTAGATAAAGACTTGATCTAAATCCAATTGCATGGGCCTGTGGTGAAAAATAGTAACCCAGACCACACAGTCACTTCAGAGTCCCAGGGAAGAGGATAGTGATAATAAATTTCTGTTTTGTTAAGTCGTACTCCACATATGACAACTAAACCTGGGTAGCAAAGGCATACTGAAGCCAATAGCCTTTGTAACAGACTAATTGACGAGTATTTCCAAATTCCAGGTGATCAGGAATATAACATGGTTGGATGAATAAAATAATTAATTTGCAGAGAATGGCCAAATGTTTTCAGCCAGGATTTGAGTTTTGGCAGCTTGCCTGTTTTGGCTGGCTTTAGAATGCTGACTAGCTCCCTTTATCCAGGAAGGTACTACAACATCAGAAAAAACTCACCTGTAAATTCCCCCATCTGTGCACACATATGTTTAATTTCCCTTTTCTCTTAGATTAAGTAGGAAGAGGTGTAAGTGGCAAGAAGTAAACAGAAATGTGATATCTGTCCTAATTCAAAACAGACCCCTTAAGGAACCATGATCAGAAAAGAATTTTGACTGAAATACCTAATCACTTTAGTAAAAACAGCAAATATTGTACAAATAGCTGCTGTCTTATAGATTTGAATTTACATTATTAACAGATAAAGATAGTTGCCTCTGTTTTGGCATCCCTTTACCCACCAACTCTTCTTGGTGTAGGAGTAAGGGGGAAATACCGCAAGCCTTGGCCTGCAAATTACATCATCACAGCTAATAAGACACTTAGGGCAGTGTTACCAAAGAATGAGAATCGTGCATTCTTGAGCTTCTAACTCTTTTTTTTGGTAACTTTTCTCTGCTCTGAGTTATATGCTTCTCTTATGGCATTTGCCTCATTTTATCTTGTCTGACGTTATTTTATGCTAATTTCATATTCCTTGCTAGACTATAAAGACTTCGAGGGCTTAAACAATAGACATGTGCTGACTGGATCAAAGTTACCATGATGTGACTTACAGCCCAATAAAATGTAACAAAACCAAGATGGAATTTTCAAGGCTTCTCTGACAATTTCACCAAGATGCATATCCGTGCACACACACAGACACACACACACACACACACACACACACGCATACCTAATAAGCTGTATCTAAAGAGCCACACTGTGTTTGTTAGAAATGTGGTCACTTCTGTAACAGAATGCAGTGGTGGCGGCGGCATTTCTTAGGTTGCATAATGCTTCCTTGTTGGAGTTTGCTTGTGGAATTGTTCGTGCAGGTTGATTACGCCCTTGTTGCTGCTGCTGTCAGTAGGTTTCCCTGAAAATAAGATGCTGCAACTCAGTAGGTGGGAATAAATCAGCACAAATAAGCAGCACACGTACTCATTCCTTTGTGCTTAAAATACTTAGTTATGAATCTCTGTGAAGCCTACATACTGTTAGTTCTCTAAAGAACTCCAAACTATAGAGCACAGCACCAAATTCTATTTTACACTCCCACTGTTCAATTTGGGTGTTATATTAGCATTCAAATGTTGGGGGGCTTAAATGGTCTCTTCTTTTCAGCTCAATCCTGCTGCCTACAAATTCTAGTCATTTAAGCTAGTACTTTTAGTTAACAAGTTACGGAAAAAGCCAGAGTGAATCAAAGACTCATAGCTAATTTGGGGTGTACAGAGGCACTGATAGAGGAGGAAAAGACAGGCTAAGACAGAAGTGCCAAAGTAGAGAGCAGCAGCCTCCTTCTCCAACATTTGAAGCAAAAACAAAACGAATGCAGTGCCACCATATTAACATTGTTTTTCCTAGACTAACTTGGCAGGGGATTCCCACACAGCGAGGAAACCTTAATGGCCTGCCAACCATTGGAGCAGTGCTGCCTTTCTAATTACACATATTTCCATGAATTATAACTGGGTGTTTTATCTGTTCAACCAATTTGGAAGACAGCTGAGAACCACATCAACTTTTCCATGTTCTTCTTTGATTCTGAATATTAAAACAACATTATTAAATCTTTGTAAATGGCATTATTAATTGCTGCATGAGTATAGGATACAGAAATGCCAGTGTCTTCTTACTAGCCATTATATAATTTCCAGTTTTTTTCTGATTATTATTAATGATCTCAGGAGACCATTTCACAGCAGTTGGTGGTTGCTCTTTCTACAGTCTAGCTAACAATAAACAAAATTCCTAGGTCAAAAGTGATGAATATTTATAAGGTTCCTAAGCCAAATTATTTTAAATAGTTTTATTAACATTCCAATGTGATGTGGAATTCCTATTCACTGAATCCTAAATGGCATCAGATATTCTCATTTAAAAACTAATTGATTTTTAAAACAAATTGATGGGAAAATTGGACGATCACTCATTAGTAGAATGTACATTACTTTGGAAATGATAGGTGATTATTTCCCATGTTTATTAGCCATTTATATTTTCTACATTACAATCATTTTTTCTTAATCCAAAAAAATGGCTTGGGTTCCTGGAAAAAGGAGTCAAAATTGAATGTAAATTGTATGTAGTTTCACTGCATACTTTTGCATAACTAACTTTCTGAGAAGCTCAATGGATGAGAATAGAAACAAATTTCCTAATTATTTGTACATTTACTTCTGCATTTTGTTTGAGCACATCAGTTAGCTATAAACTGTTGAAAAATGACCCATTGTATTGCAGAGTACCCTGCTGTCTGGGGTTCTGTATGCTTAATAAAAACAATTTCCTTCTTCCACTTTAATATAGAGTCAGAATCATCTTTCCTAAGAATAGAAAATTCATCCACGTACAATTCGGGCAGAAGGGTATTAAAACATGTGAAATCGCTTGGAAAATATATAATTTCTCAGAGTCACAAATACAAGCATTTAAAAAAGCAGCAAAGATGGGTCTAATTCAGTCAGTTTGATACTAAGACACAACACTAAACGCAGCTCTTTGCAGTCAGCAGTATTTTACTACAGAAGGACAGTGAAATGAAACGTAAGTCACCATTGGTCACTTATCATCCATCTCATTTAAATGTTTGTTTCTAAGAATAATGGTGACATTTTGGGGAGTGCCCATTACAATTATTATTAGCATGTCCAGTTCATTTATGTCTTGCCAGAAAAGGAGATGACTGAAAACACTTTCTAGAACGTTCCCCAATTGATATTGATTCATGCCTATGAGAAGTTTCTTCTGGATAAGAGGTCACCACTTCCTGTTCTAAGTGGCATTTACACATTCTGTGGACTCATGATCTTAAATCCATTAGTTCAACTGAACAATAACTATGTTAGTCTCATAAGGTTCTAATCTTAAGCCTGAACTTCACCAAATAACCCATTTTCTCCCTGTTCCCTTGTCCCCAAACACTTTCTCATTCTTCTGTCAATGTGGGTCAAATGATTAATAACCTGAGAATAAACAAAGAAATAACTACAATATCACTTTGTGTAATAAAAGTAGATTATATAAAAACTTTCCCCCTACATTCTTAGAATGGGTCAATAAAAGGACAGTTAGAAATGAAATCAATACATTCTCAAAAGAGTTCAGTAAAATTTTCTTGAAATGGAGTCTAGCTCTGTTGCCCAGGCTGGAATGCAGTGGGGTGATCTCGGCTCACTGCAACCTCTGCCTCCCGGAGTCAAGCGATTCTGCCTCAGCCTCCCGAGTAGCTGGGACTACAGGTGCCCGCCACCACGACCAGCTCATTTTCGTATTTTCAGTAGAGACGGGATTTTAACATGCTGGCCAGGCTGGTCTCGAACTCCTGACCTCGTGATCCACCCACCTCAGCCTCCCAAAGTGCTGTGATTACAGGCGTGAGCCACCGCGCCCCATCGAGTTCAGTATAATTTTCAAATAGAAAACTGAAATTCAGTTTTTTAATCAAAGAGCATGTTTGCTGGAAGCCATCATTCTCAGCAAACTAATACAGGGACAGAAAACCAAACACCACATCATTCCACTCATAAGTGGGGGTCGAACAATGAAAACACATGTATACAGTGAGGGAAACATCACACACCAGGGCCTGTCAGGTGGTCGGGGGTAAGGGGAGGGAGAGCATCAAGACAAATAACTAAGGCATGTGGGACTTAAAACCTAGATGATGGGTTAATGGGTGCAGCAAACCACCATGGCACATGTATGCCTATGTAACAAACCTGCACGTTCTTCACATGTATCCCACAACTTAAAGTATAATAATAAATATAGATTTTTATATATTCATATGTAATATATAAATATAAATATATAATAAATAAGATAAACTATTACATATTATATATGTATAAATTCATATATAATATATAACATATATTATATATTATACATATGTATATATAAAATCTGGCTGTGGAGTTTTTGATCTATACATTGAAAAAAATTGTCTCACCTACTGATACTGACCCTCACTGATTCATCAGGAACATATAGTAACAAATACACAGACAATGACTAATGCCATGGACAAATACACGGACTAATGCCATCCCAAACATACAAAGTATAACGTGCTATTTATTAGGACCTCGATAAACTGAACTCTATAGTGGAGGAGTCCCCAACCCCCAGGTACATTAGGAAAGGGGCTACACAGCAGGAGGTGAGCAGTGGGTGAGCAAGCAAAACTTCAACTGTATTTCCAGCTGCTTCCCAGTGCTCACATTACTGCCTGAGCTCTGCATCCTGTCGCATCAGTGGCGGCATTAGGTGCCTATAGGAGCGCAAACCCTATTGTAAACTGCGCATGTGAGGGTTCTAGGTTGTGTGCTACTTATGAGAATCTAATGCCTGATGATCTATCACTGTCTTCCATGCCCCCCAGATGGGACCATCTAGTTACAGAAAAACAAGCTCAGGGCTTGCACTGATTCTACATTATGGTGAGATATATATTATGGTGTAATAATAATAGAAATAAAGTGCACAATAAATGTAATGCACTTGAATCATCCTGAAACCATCCCTCTCCCCCAGTCTGTGGAAAAACTGTCCACAAAACTGGTCCCTGGTGCCAAAGGTTGGAAATTGCTGCTATAGTGCATTGAAATCAGTATGATTCAATATGTACATTGCACAATTTATATTTGAGAAATGTTTTTATTAATCTCAAGTAAAAAATTATATTTATAGGAATATATAGAAAACTAGGTATTTTCCTATTGGAAATTACAAATACAGAATGGGGCCACCTTATTACGAACAGAAATAAAACCACAGAAAATGTAATAGAATCAGAAGAGATACAGCCTGTGAGGCATCTGTTGATAATATTTTATCTGTCCTCTTTAACTTTGGAGATTAGAAGATAAAAATTGCAAATTATTATTTTTGCTTTGGGGGATTTAGTATGGAAATACTTAAAAATCAACTAAATATAATTTACACCGAATTTCTTGAAATTACACAGCACCTATTATTAGATTATTCATCACAATCTTTCAGACTCACAGGCAAAGGATAATAAAATAAACACATGTAATAGAAAACTAAAAGTGTTTACCTATTAATTTCAGCCATTTTTCCATAAATCAAATTATTAGTAAGCTAGGCCACTTCTAGATATTACTGAATGTGCTCACTTTGTTTCTATGATAATTTTATAAATGGGCATCACTTTGCATGCTTCACTGGCTCGAGAACGGTTTGCCAAATTGGTGGACTACTTTGCCAATCCTTGCTAGCATTTTTAGAGATCAGAACATGAAAATCCTGCTGGAATATCCATTGGAAGGAGTAAAATACATGCTTTGGAATATGTACAAGAGAAGGGTAAGCTATTTCTGTTGGTTAAAGGAGGAGAGCAATGAAGGCAGTGAAGAACATCTTTAAATATCATCAAATTCAACAGCTGGGGTCAGTGATCACGATGTTTATTCGTTCATGTATTCATTTATTCAACATACATCACTGTGGTCCTACAACATACCAGGCATCACATTGATTCCCTTGTTTGGTATCAGTAGCATTTTGTGAATTATAATACAACAAAATAAAATCAGCATTAAGACAACTTATTTGTGAGAATATGTCTGGGCTCATCAAGAGCACATTTGACATAATACTCTGAGACCTATTGTTGAAATTTCATTCTGGTGCTAATTGGATTCTGGAATTCCACTAACTATGGAGACCTTCTCTGAGTGTTGTTTCCCCAAATAGCAAAAAGTATTTTCCACCCTAATTCAGCTTCCCCTAGGATAAATATTTGCCAAAGCAAACAATGATCAATGAAACCATCAATTTATTGTTAATTTATGTATTGTCTTGTGGATAAAGATACAAAAAGGATAAATGCTTTCATTATTAATAAGAAATACCTATTGAGTACTTACCTTACCCCATTTACTATCTTTTGTAGGAGCAATTAGGTGAGAAAGCTTGAATGATAACAGGTATTTAATGAATGATGACAGGTATTTAATGAATGATGACAGGTATTTAATGAATGATGACAGGGTCACTGAGATAATGATGGTCCTATAAACAGGAGTAGAAATATCTCGCAATAATACAAGGGAACTTTTAGCACTTCTGAAACACTGCATTTAGGAACTGGCATACTGTCCAGTTGGAACTGACAGGTGCAGGACCAATAAGCAACTCAGGAGCCAGGTCCAGGAGCCAGCTCTGGGACCCAGATGGTACAATTAAGAGGGACTGAATGAGAAACTGGCTGAGATAATTTGGCTCATGAGACCTCTGAAGGAGAGAAATTAAAGCCAAAGGTAACCCAAGACCTGAAAATGGGTTATTCTCTAGCTTATCAATGGGCAAGGAAAAACAGAGCAAGTTTCCAGAAAGACAGGGACGTGGATAGCTGTGACTACCAGCTTGAGGTAAGGAACAGTTCTCAACCTCATCACTACCGAACTTTGGTCTTATGTGGTGAATAATAACAATAACAATAGTAAATTAAAAATTGATACCAGAGATATCTGTTACGTATGTTCACAATGTGGTTTCTTTAAGTAAACAGCACGAGAAGTGGATGGGAAGTCAGTCTCCCCTCACTTAGCGGGATCCAGTGCCTTAACCTTTGGAAAATGTGCAGGTCACATGGCTAGCTCCTGCAATTGCCTTTGGCTTTGATGGATCGCTTCCACCCTGGCTGTTCATGTGCTGGCTCTTTCTCATTCCAGAGGTCTCACCTTAAGCATCATTTCCTGTAGACCAACCAACCTACCGAGAGTGAACATCTCTCTGTTCAAGTTTCTTATGGTTTGGCTGTGTCCCCACTCAAATGTCATCTTGAATTGCAGTTCTCATAATCCTCATATATCCTGGGAAGGACCCAGTAGGAGGTAATTGAATCATGGGGGTGGTTACCCCCATACTGTTCTAGTAATCCTGAGTGAGTTCTCACGAGATCTGATTGCTTTATAAGGGGCTTCCCCCCATTTTACGCAGCACTTCACATTCCTGCCGCCATGAGAAGAAGGATGGGTTTACTTCCCCTTCCACCATGACTGTAAGTTTCCTGAGGCCTCCTCATCCCTACAGAAATGTGAGTCAATTAAACCTCTTTACTTTATAAATTACCCAGTCTCAGATAAGTCTTTATTAGCAGTGTGAGAATGGACTAACATAAGGTTATTCCCCTGGTTATTTCCTTCAATGATTGCAGACTTTTTCTCACTAGAGTGTGGTAAGCTCTATGTGAGCAGATGCCAAGTCCATTTTGTTCATGGGTTATACTCACAACCCCCAGCAGAGGGTCTGGCACCCAATAGCCACTAGTGTTAAATGAACAAATAAACGAATAAATGACAACATGCTAAGAATTGTGGATGCTATGGAGAATGTAGAGATAAATCCTCAAGTCTTCGGCCTGGAGGAATATGGCAGTCTTATCCCACACCAATTTCCTCAGCACACAAATTTCTCAAGCACACCAAGTGGCTCTCTGCCTGAGCATGTCTGGTGACTGCTGGACATGCTCAGTCTGTGCTGGCTAGACTGGGAGGCCTGGGAGTACTTTGACAGGGAGTGCCCCTCAAATAGTACCAGAGGGAATTTAGCATGTCGATATCCCAACTTCTTCCCTAGCTGGGAGGCTAGGAGGTCTTACAGAGATTCCCAAAGGGATTGAGTCTCATGTTTCCGGAGCATTAACCTGCCCCTTAACACACATCCTTTCCTTCCCTGTCTCCTTCCCTTCCCGCAGTCCTGTATAAGTGTATAAGTGATTCATAAGCTCAGTTCCCAAACAGAAACCATGTTTCAGTCTCAACTTTCAGATGAATCAGCCTGTGACAAGAAACTTACTTTCTGGTAAGAAACGGCATGCTTATATCGCTCCAGCATAATGTTAAAGGTATTAAGGGCCATAGCAGAGAATAGTGTTAAAAGTAATAAAAGGAATAAGAATGGAAGCACAGAGCAAGGGCTGTGGAAGCTCAAGAGAAGAACTGTACCTACAAGAATCTGTTAGAGATGATTTTTAAAGAAAAACAGAAACATGCATTATATATACACCACCTTCCCAAGTCAGTTGCTACAGTTTACACCTCACTTGGGTTAAGTTGAGAGAGAAGATTTGGAGATAGCCATGAAGCAATTCCTAACAGGAGGGTATTCCTCACAGAGTAAACAGTACAGCAGATTTGTATACAGAACACAGTGAGTGCTTCTGTTTGCCTATGCCGTATGCCTTGCAAAGAGGCTTAGTAAGAGGATGGGTTATACAGGAACTGTGAAGCTAGACACAGGGTATGCTGTTTGTCCAACCAGGAACTGTGATTATTTTGCATAGGCAATAGGGAGTCTCAACGATTCCTTTAAAGGTAAACAGCATAATCAGAAAGTGCCTTAGAAAAATTGATCCTTTAATTACGTAAAATAGATTAGAATTGGGAAAGGGGGTTGTGAAATCCTTGTAGAAGGCTAGTCCAGTGGTCTAGGTAACAAATAATGACACCCAGACAGACTTAAGAGTACAGCAGTCGGGATGAAAAAGAAAAGACAGAGGTATATATTAGATTCAGCCTGGCTGACTGTGAGGCAAGAAAGAGACTATAAAAATCCAGCACAGAAAGTACAGCAGACAGAGAGACCTTTGAGTCAGACAGACTTGGGCTTAATCCAGTGTGAGATCTTGCAAGCTGTTTAAGCCCTCTGAGACGCAAGAATTTTCATTTGCAAGAAAGGGAAGAAGACATAGCCCACAGGCTTGTGATGCTTGAAACAGATAATGCATTTAAAGTCCAGCAGAGTGCCTCGAGAATTTTAAGTGTACAAATAATTGATGGTGGTTACTGTCATTGTTGTTAAAGGATAAATAAGTAAGCAAAGTCTTTTAAAAAAAATGATATCCCTAAGCCCAAAACTTAGCCAAAGGTATTAATATATTAAAATAAAGAATTGACCAGTTGGAAGATGTATGCGGTTTCTCAGCCTGGAATTAACCATTATAGAAAGACGACAAAAGACAGATAGGTGCAGCCCTATAGCGGAGTCCAGCACCTGAGTCTATAGAAATCATGTGATTTATGCTCCTTCCTCTTCTTTGACATGACCTCAAAACAACCTTGAATTATATAATTTGATTTCCCATGAAGGTCTGTCTACAAGGACGCAAGATGCTGGCCTTGCCAGTGTAAGAAATGTGCTTTCTATGAAAGTGATGTTTTTATTGAAACATAAAAAATTCTTATTTTAAATTTATACGGGCTTTTTGACATGGTATAACATAATTATACTCTCAATATTAAGATAAATTCAAGTGTCTAACAGTGAAAACCTTAACGTTAAAAAGAACCAAAAATATCTGTTTATTTATATATTTCATTCATCTCGCTGTGACTGTCACACAGTGGTCTTTGACAGTCCTGAATATGTGATTCTACCACACAGGTTTTTCATTCTACTCCATTGATATTCATAATCAATATCAACATGAAAGTTAGAACTATTATCAGCTTGAATAAAAGGTCCTTAGCAAACACGATAGAATAGATATTCCAGTCCACCGTGAGGAAGGTCTGTAGCACTAATACCTAGAAGGGACATAAACAAGTTTTAACTGCAACTAAACTTAAAGAAAATGGAAACAAAATAGCCCAGATATTTTTATTTTTTTAAATAACTTTGAAGCACCCGTAGAAAGTGACACAAAACAAGACTGAAGGTGAATCTCGTTACAGAAGAAAAGCACTGGATCAAGAGTTAAGAACCAAGAAGGGGGACTGGTCTCTTGTCTTTCCAGTACTAGCTGTGAGATATGAGTCAAATTATAGACACTCCCTAGCTCAGTTTCAAAAAATGTTCTTAAGATTGTTGGATTAAATGATTACAAATGTCTTTAGCAGTTCTAGTATGCTGCCTGAAACTGCTGTTATTCCTTAGTCAACACAAATTTGATCCCATCACTCTTTTTATTTCATAATAGGGTTTACACAGATAAATGATAAAAAATAAAACATTTACAGTGACCTAAGTTTATTTTTCTGTTGTAAAGATTCGAATCAAGGAGTTCTTCTTCTTGCACGTGGTAGCAATATTTATTTATTGTTTATTACTGCCGGCAAGGCAGAGCAATACCATAGATCCAGGGTGACATGGGTTGGCTGTGCCCCCACCCAAATGTCATCTTGAACTGTAGTTCCCTTAATCCCCGCATGTTGCAGAAGGGACCTTCTGGGACCTCATCATGCTGTTCTCACGATAGTGAGTGAGTTCTCATGAGATCTGATCATCTTATAAGGGGACTTTCCCCCTTTGCTCAACAATTACAATACAACAAAATAAAATCAGCATTAAGACAACTTATTTGTGACAATATGTCCGGGCTCATCAAGAGCACATTTGACATAAAATTGTGAGACCTATTATTGACATTTCATTCTGGTGCTAATTGGATTCTGGAATTCCACTAACTATGGAGACTTTCTCTGAGTGTTGTTTCTCCAAATAGCAAAAAGTATTTTCCACCCTAATTCAGCTTCCCCTGGGAGAAATATTTGCCAAAGCAAACAATGATCAATGAAACAATCAACTTATTGTTCATTTGTGTATTGTTTTGTGGATAAAATGAAGATATAAAAATATCTTCTGTCACCTTGTGAAGAAGGACACGTTGGCTTCCTCTTCAACAACCATGATTGTAAGTTTCCTAAGGCCTCCCCAGCCATGTAGAACTGTGTGTCAATTAAACTTCTTTAGAAATTACCTAGTCTCAGGTATTTCTTCGTAGCAATGTGAGAATAAATTAATACACAAGGTTTAACCCAAGATGCTTAATAAATATCAATAACTGAACCTATATATATATTCTGTTAGAGAAAAATAAAATCAGGCTTCTTTTCAATACATTGTGGAAAACATTCCATTGCCAAACATGATTTTTCACCGTTTAGTACTCTGTTTTAGCATAGGCACTTTTGAGATCAATTGTCCTTTAATTAATTCACAACTTTATATTAGCATATAATCTGTAACATTTATATTAAATAGGAATTTTACTATCAAGAAACATCTGTATTCTTCAGCAGTTATTTTCTGCATCTTTGCTGGAGATGCACTAAATGTAGAAGCTTGTTTTCAGTGTTAACAGGAAAGGAACACTTGGTTTGACAACACTTTTAAAAGGGCCTTCAGCTGACTATAAATCAGTGCACATATTTCTGGGCCCTCTTTTCTATTCCAAGAACATATAACAGAGAAAGGACAGTCTTTTCAATAGATGGTGTTGGGAAAACTGAATATCTACACGCAGAAGAATGAAATTAGGTCTGTATCTCACTCCGTATACAAAAAGGTACTCAAAATGGAATCGAGACATACATGTAAGACCTGAAGCTGTAAAACTCTTAGAGAAGAAGACACAGGGAGAAAGCTTCCCAGCACTGGTGTGGCCAGTGATTTTTTTAGACATCACCGCAAAAGCACTGGCAAAAGGAGCAAAAATAGACAAATAAGATTGCATCAAACAATGAGACACTGGAATAGAATACCAGTTATGGAGCCCAATATGCATGTATGTTATTGAACATAGCCTGGCATTGTACATTCTTGAGCAATTTTAATTTCACTGCCAATTTTCTGAGAAGGCCAAACATGGTGGCTTTAAGATAGGATCTTGGTATATGTCCACAGACTTTTGGATCAAATGTAGTAATCATGATAGCCCTTTAGCTACATTTATTAGAATAAAATTTTTTTCTATCTCAGAAGTATACCCAAATCAAGGACAGCCATGAAGAATGAAAATTTAATTCTCCATTCAAGCTGATTATTATGAAATATATGAATGCTTACAGAAAAAGCTGCATTTCTCTCTCCAGCTTCATTAAAGTATAATTGACTAATAAAAATTGTACATATTTACAGTGTACCATGTGATATTTTGATATATATACATTACAAAATGATTAAAACAAGTTAATTAACTTATATGTCACCTAAAGTAGATATAATTTTTGTGGTAAGAATATTTATGATCTACTCCCTTAAAAATTTTAAAGTAGGCCGGGCACAGTGGCTCACGCCTGTAATCCCAGCACTTTGGGAGGCCGAGGCGGGTGGATCACTTGGGGTCAGGAGTTCAAGACCAGCCTGGCCAACATGGGGAAACCCCGTCTCTACTAAAATACAAAACAAAAATTAGCTGAGCGTGGTGGTGCATGCCTGTAATCCCAGCTACTCGGGAGGCTTAGGAGGAAGAATCCATTGAACTCCGGAGGCAGAGGTTGCAGTGAGCCAAGATCATGCCACTGTACTCCAGTCTGGGAGTGAGACTCCCTCTCAAAAAACAAAATTTTTAAGTATATGCTATATTATCATTAACCATCATCAATCACCATGCTGTACAATAGATCACCAGAACTTACTCATCTCATCTAAATTGAAATATTTTCTCCCATTGCCTAGAGTGTCTCTTCACTCTGTTGATTGTTTCCTTTGCCATGCAGAAGGTTTTTGGTTTGAAAATTGGATTCAGGCTGGCAAAACTTGCATCTAACCAAATCAATATATCTCTAAATATTATTCTCCTAAAAGATTAATATTCCTAAGTCAAATTATTAAATTTTATTGTTTACTGAATAAGTGTCATGAGATTCAGAGACTACAACATAAACAGACAATCAGAGCGCATCGAACAATAAGACAACAGAATAGAATGCCAGTGCCGGAGCCCATGTGCTGGTATGTTATTGAACACAGCCTGGCATTGTGCATTCTTGGGCAACTTTAATTTCACTGCCAATTTACAACGTGGCTATAATTTCCATCTTGAGCCCTGTTTCCTTGCATTTCTTCACAGCATTATTTGCTATTCGCTGATGGAGATTTACATTTTCTCCCTTATCCCCATGTGTTCGCAAGTTTTCTTCTCCATCTCTATCTATAAAAGCCTGCCATCTTGTAGGACTGACTTCAAATGGCGCTTCCTTTGGGATGCTCAAACTTTGCACCAGCAGGGATCCTACTTCCGCTAGGGTTCTCATCCAGTAGTTAAGAAATGTACATCCATCCTTTAGTTTTACTTAATTTTAAGCATGGTGGTCTTACTTCCCTCTGTCTCCGACTGTCTCAAATACCTACCTCAGTAAAGATTTTTACAACCGACTCATACTTTTGCAAAATGGTCAAACTCTGGTGTAAATCTAATGTTTGAAAGGGAGTCTTGGGAACTAGTGGAGAACCACATGGCCACACTCGATAGTGTATGTGTATTACATCTTTCACTTTTGTTAGATATAGATAACTAAATTCTGTCCTGTAATAGTCTTCTTTTCTAGAAAATAAGTCTTTGATAAAGAATTGTATTTACTCAAGACAGGATCTGGGTTTTTTTTTTTTAATCAAAGGACTCACAATTAAAATGCATAAGACTCCCTGAGATTGTAAACACACACACACACGCACATCTACACACGCACAACTTAAGGTAAAATATTTCATACTAAATTTAATTATTTCTGATTTGTCTCCTGTATGCAATCAAGAATATATAGGATAATCTTATGTCTCACCAAATATTTTCCCCATTCTGATTACTAATGAGGAACATCTTAAGTAAACTATTTATAACTGAAAAAGCCTATGTTATTTCTGTAACTGAGGTTTTTCATTCTAATATAATGACAAAATTCAATCCCAACTACAATAATCTAGCTACCCTTCCTCAGCACAGTGAAAAGAATCCTCAGTTTCCCTTTCTCTTCAGGAATCAAATGGGATGTTATATGCTAAATCACTCCAACAAGAGTAAAAAGAACAAGAAAATGAAAAGCATGGAACTCCTACTAATTAATAGTCAATCTGCTTTCTCAGTAGGCAATTTTATATTCTTTATTAATTTGAGTTTTATAAAAATAACTCAATTGCAGTTTGCAGCTTATAAGACAGAAAATTCACTTTTCTTGAATGTTTCTTATGAGCAAATTGTTGCCTTGCAGTTCCACACAAATCACCTTGCTTAATATAAGGAGAAAACAAATCTCAAAATAATAATAAATGAACTAGTACCACACTGGCATTGACCTGTTTTGCTACATGTATGGTATTTATTAATGAACACGATTATTCTCCATGAGGTCAGATTTTTAAATTCCATGCTTGCCTATTACTGATGAGTCTCCAGTGTCCAAACCACAACTGCTTGAACAAGGTAAACTCTCAATAAATATTTATTAACTTACCTGACAATTAATTAGTACACATTAGTCAACAATAAATTTTGAATCAGTAGCACTGAGCATCCTCTGGTATTTAATGTAATGTCTTGAATATTTAATTGAAGCTAGTGATAACAATTAAATATGTTTAGCATATGGAAATGCAGGTACTACACTGGGATAGGGATTTCACACACGCTATTTGATTAATTATATTATTTGGGTTTTACCCTCAAAGGATGAGTCTGAAAATGGGAGAAAGAATGACAGAAGGAATTGTAGGAAGCAAAAGCTGGAAAAGGCCACTTAGCCGTGGGGAATGGGCACCAGATAGCCTGAGAACACACACAATACACGTGAGGAATGCTGAGAGGTCCTGACGCTGGTAATGTTGGAATAAAAAGGATCAAAATAATGAGTCACATAACTATCATTATGCTTCCCCAGTTATGATCCATAGAATGCTATTCCTGAAAGACGTTCCCTGGGAAATGGGTGATGAGCTAAAATCAATTTAGGAAATGACTCAGAGTATAATGTCTATAATTGTGTGTGTGTATGTGTGTGTGTGTGTGT
>NW_012108142.1:1793958-1795468 GCF_000951045.1 Mandrillus leucophaeus | reverse complement strand
CATCGGGAGCGGGTTCTCCCAATAAAGGTAAATATAGTCCCAGCAAATCAATAAAGTAAACTTGATATGAAATTATTTTTTATTGTATCAGCTTGGTTTTTTTTTTTTTTTTGCAGTGTTTTTTGTTGTTTTGTTTTGTTTGTTTTTGATGATGTCTCACTCTGTTTGTTTGTTTGTTTTTGATGATGTCTCACTCTGTCTCCCAGGCTGCAATGCAGTGGTGAGATCTGGGCCTACTGCAACCTCCACCTCCCGGGTTCAAGTGATTCTCCTGCCTCAGCCTCCCAAGTAGCTGGGGACTACAGGTGTACCCAACAGTGCCTGGCTAATTTTTGTATTTTTAGTAGAGACAGGTTTCACCAGGCTGGTCTCGATCTCCTTGTCTGGGTGAAAGGGAAAAGGACAAGATGGAGGGAGGTGAACAGAAAAGACGCAGCCCCTACTACTTCCGGGTTCTTCATCATCCAACTCACCCGCGCATGGGAAAATGCAGCCCGCGCCCGGGAAAAAAGCAGACCAACTGAGCAGGCGCAACGTGACGTCAATTTGAGGAAACTGAAACTTACTATGGAGATGCCCCTGGCACACCCTTATCCCACCCACTGCCCTCCCATTTCCAAGCCCAGGACATAAAAGTCGCGGCAGGCAGGCGCCAGCAGGAACTTCCCCGGCCCCATTGCTTGTGGATGGAGGAACCTCGCCCGAGAGCACCGGCCCTACTACCCTGGCCCCACTTAGAGGACCGGTGAACCTCACCCAAGAGCCCTGACCTGTTGGTCAATAAAGTTCTTTCTTTCCTACCACTTGCCTCCAACGCCTCTTTCCTGGCCAAAAGGAATTAGATAAATCAGGTGGTGCCGAAACCCGGGAGGAGACCCCTCCTCAGGGCGCCCCAAGGTCCGAGGTGCCTCCTCCTTCCACGCCGCAGACAGACCAGGACCCAAAGAATCACTTTCTACCAATCCATTCCTCCAGAACCTCCTGGGGTAAGTGCCCTTTGTCTTTCTTTCCTACTCCTTGGCCAAGAAGTCCTGCACAGGCCCAAGGCCACTTTTGAGGTCACCAGGTGACCCATAGGAAGCCTTCTGAGACAGAGACGTCTCCCAGAAGTCTCTCCATCCACTTACGGCTCCACGAGCCGCCGGTCTTTAATGATTCCAAAGGACGCTTTGGAGTCAGCCAGAGCCCGGTTTCCATTAGCCAAAGAAAGGCAATGGGTAATCCCCAGTCCAAAATTCCGCCAGACACTCCTTTAGGGTGTTTATTAGGCAACCTAAAAAACCTACAATTAGAGCAGGATCTAAAGCGAAAGTGACTAATTTTCCTCTCCACTGTGGCGTGGCCGCAATATAAACTAGACAATCAGTCCCAATGGCCGCCTGAAGGCACCCTAGATCATAATATTTTAATCGACTTCGGCAATTTTTGCCGGTGCCTAGGCAAGTGGTCTGAAATAAATTATATACAAGGATTTTGGGATTTACGCTCTCGACCAGACTTATGTAGTCAA
>NW_012108142.1:1790457-1791243 GCF_000951045.1 Mandrillus leucophaeus | reverse complement strand
TCCCTGGGAAATGGGTGATGAGCTAAAATCAATTTAGGAAATGACTCAGAGTATAATGTCTATAATTGTGTGTGTGTATGTGTGTGTGTGTGTGTGTGTGTCTGTGTGTCACATATTAAAACACTGAGAAACCTTTCTAACTTTAACTTTGTGAAACACATATTTTTGAAACTTCTGCGTTTTAAGGTGGTTTTTTCTTAGTAAAATGCAAAGGAGCTAGAGAAAAATTTAAATTTTGTGAAAATGCGCTGTCAAGTTCGCTTTTATGAAGAGAACCGTAACTGTCTCCTTCATGTGAATCACCACTGCAGCCCTGCCTAACAAATGCAGTGCAAACCATATATACAAGTTTAAATGTTCCAGGGGCCACATTAGAAAAGTAAAAACAAAACAGGTGAGCTTAATTTTAATACTGTATTTTATTTAAACCAGCCGATCCAAAATCTATCATTTAGCATATAACCAATATAAAAACTATCCTTGAGATATTTTACATACTATAATATACTATGCTATGTAGTATATATAATATGCTATATACTATTTTACATACTACAATATACTGTAGTTTTTCATAGTATATATTCAAAATCTTGTTTTTTACATTTACAGATGATCTTAATCCGATGCTAAAGTTTCAAGGTCTAAGGCTGTTGTGGGAAGTCAGGGACCCCGAACGGAAGGACCGACTGAAGCCACGGCAGAACAACATAAATTGTGAAGATTTCATGGACATTTATTAGTTCCCCAAATTAATACTTTTATAATTTCTTACACCTGTCTTTA
>NW_012108142.1:1783803-1788287 GCF_000951045.1 Mandrillus leucophaeus | reverse complement strand
CAATATAAACTAGACAATCAGTCCCAATGGCCGCCTGAAGGCACCCTAGATCATAATATTTTAATCGACTTCGGCAATTTTTGCCGGTGCCTAGGCAAGTGGTCTGAAATAAATTATATACAAGGATTTTGGGATTTACGCTCTCGACCAGACTTATGTAGTCAATGCCCCTTGGCCCAAGTCATGTTGGCCAGGGCTGGGGTCCCCGTGGGGTCGGACAAAGAGGAGTCATCCTTCCTGTCCGACCTGCCCGAGGATCTCGGAAACTCCCATTTCAGACCTCCAGCAGCCGCCTCCCCTCCCCTTCCACCCTATACTCCGCCCCCTTCCACTTCCACCTCTACCTTGGCTCCACCTGCCGCCCCTTCCCCCGCCCCCTCGGCACCTCCCTCTCGCCACCTTGATTCACCCATATCCTCTCACACCCGTTCCAAAGATTGTTCAGGCCCTGCTCCTACCCCCACTCCTACCCATCAACCCCCTACGGTTCTGGCCCCTCTACGAGAAGTGGCTGGTGCAGAAGGTGTAGTCAGGGTCCATGTCCCTTTCTCACTAGCAGATCTTTCCAAGATTGAAAAATGCTTAGGAGACTTTTCTGCCAACCCTACGGTTTATACCAAAGAATTCAGGTACCTGTGTCAGGCCTACGATCTAACCTGGCATGACCACCATGTCATTCTTACCTCTGCTCTAAACCCTGAGGAGCAAGAGCACATCCTAGCGGCAGCCAGGCAGCATGCAGATCAGTTACACTTAACGGATGCTGCTGTTCCAGTAGGGGAACAAGCAGTCCCATCTATTGACCCACAATGGGACTATCAAGTAGTCCAGCTGGGTCGCCGAAGGCGAGACATCATGACCCAATGCCTCCTGGCAGGTATGCAGGAGGCCTCCAACAAAATAGTTAATTTTCATAAATTAAAAGAAATTATTCAAGGTCCAGATGAAAATCCGGCCACATTCTTAAATAGGCTAACAGAGGCTTTAACCCAGTATACCCGATTAGACCCAGCCTCCCCAGCTGGGGCCACTATCTTGGCATTTTATTTTATTTCACAATCGGTCCCAGATATTTGGAAAAAACTCCAAAAAGCCAAAGATGGTCCTCAGACCCCCATCCAAGATTTAGTCAAGCTAGCTTTTAAAGTTTTTAATTCGCGAGAAGAGACAGCTGAGGCCCAGAGACAAAATAGGGCCAAACAGAAGGCAGCCCTCAATGCCCAAGCACTAGCGGCAGTCCTGCAACCTCATCTCAATCCCAGGCCGGGAGGTAAGCCTACTAAGGCAACAAAGGGGGCCTGTTATAAGTGCGGCACCCCAGGTCATTGGGCTGACAAATGCCCACAGGCCCAACCTTCAGGTCCAACACAACCGTGTTTTAAGTGTGGCAAACGCAGACATTGGGCAAGTCACTGTTCCAATCCTCGTCTGCCGTCCACACCCTGCCCGGCTTGCCAAGAAGAAGGGCGTTGGAAGTCAGATTGCCCCACCCTGAAAACAGGCATAGTGTCTCAACATGATGTCCCTTCTCAGGACCCTGGGAGCTCCTTCCAGCTCTTACAACTAGACAACGACTGAAGGCGCCTGGACTTGGGGACCCCCATCACCCTCGCCAAGCCTCGGGTAACTCTTCAGGTAGCAGGTAAGCCAGTTTCTTTTCTTGTGGATACGAGGGCTACCTACTCTGTTTTGCCATCATTTAGTGGACCTAGTCACCCATCTCATATTTCAGTTATAGGAGTTGGAGGCACTCCATCTAGTCCTCTTAGAACACCACCTCTTAATTGCTGCCTGGCCAATAACTATTTTGCACACTCGTTCCTCATCATCCCCTCATGCCCCACTCCTCTACTAGGCCGAGATATCCTAAGCCAACTGAAAGCCTGTATCTCCCTTCCTACTAGCTCCCCCCACCCCGCCTGCCATCTACTTCTAGTATTAACTAACTCAAACGACTCCAACAACCCTAACCCTTTCCCTAATTTCCCCATTCCTATAGACCCCCAAGTGTGGGACACCTCCACTCCTGTCGTGGCGGACCATCATCCACCAATACTCATAAAACTTAAAAACCCATCTCAGTTTCCAACCCGCCCACAGTTCTCTCTCTCTCCACAACACTTACGAGGACTGAAACCAATCATTACTAGGTTACTCAGCCAACACATCCTCATCCCCACTCATTCTCCCTGTAACACCCCAATCCTACCCGTAAAGAAGGCACATGGGACTTTTCGGTTAGTGCAAGATCTTCGTCTTATCAATGAGGCTGTTTGCCCCACCCATCCAGTAGTTCCCAATCCCTATACCCTTCTCTCTCTTATCGCATCTAACACAACACACTTTACTGTGCTAGATCTAAAAGATGCATTTTTCTCTATTCCCTTACACCCAGATTGTCAGTTTCTCTTTGCCTTTACATGGGAAGACCCAGACACCCACGCCTCCACCCAACTGACATGGAAAGTGCTTCCCCAAGGGTTCCGAGATAGCCCCCATTTCTTTGGGCAAGCCCCTGCAAAAGACTTGGCCTCCTGCCCTTTTACAAATAGTAAAATTCTCCAATATGTAGATGACCTTTTACTCTGTAGTCCCACGAGACAGGACTCTCTTTTAGACACTGCAATCCTCCTTAATCATCTAGGATCCAGAGGTTACCGAGTATCCAAACACAAAGCTCAACTCTCACAACAATGTGTCATATATTTAGGAATTGAAATCACTCCCACAACGCGCTCGCTCACCACAGACCGTTTAACTCTAATGCAAAATCTTTCTCCTCCCCAAGACGCTAAAGAAATCCAATCCTTCCTAGGCCTGGTAGGGTTTTTCAGACACTGGATTCCTAATTTCGGAATCTTGGCGAAACCTCCACATGTAGCTGTCAAGGAGACTCCCCAAGGACCTTTGTCTAACCCAAAGTTAATCTATAAACATTTCACTCACCTAAAAAACTGCCTTCTCTCACATCCTACTCTCTCACTCCCAGACTTCCAACGCCCCTTCCAGCTTTTCACAGATGAAAGACAAAAAGTTGCTATTGGCCTTTTAGTCCAACCTGTAGGCACCACATACCGTCCTGTGGCATATCTATCCAAACAATTAGATCCCACTGTACAAGGGTGGCAGCCATGCCTTCGGGCCCTAGCAGCAGCAGCCTGTCTAACCCTGGAAGCGAAGAAACTCATCAGAGGCTGCAGCCTGACAGTCTTCTCTACCCACTGCCTTCAAGACCTTATTGCCCACAAAAGTATCAGCCACCTAACCACATCCAGGCTCCAACTTTTCCACCTCTTGTTCATAGAAGACTCTACCATTGCCCTAGGAGTCTGCTCCTCTCTAAATCCAGCAACCTTACTCCCCAACCCTCTCAAACAACCCCATACTGAACACTCCTGTCCAGAACTTTTAGAGGCCCAACCACCTAGTCACTTGCATTTACATGACCAACCCTCAGAGAGCACAGTTAACCCTATTTGTGGATGGCAGTTCCTTTATAAATTCTCAAGGAAACAGACAGGCAGGATACGTGGTAGTTACATCATCCACTGTCCTAGAAGCTAAGCCTTTACCACAAGGAACAACATCATAACAGGCGGAGCTTATCGCACTAACTAGGGCTCTCTTCCTATCTAGAGGAAAAACAGTAAACATATACACAGATTCTAAGTATGCCTTCTTAATTGCACACACCCATTCTGTCATCTGGAAAGAAAGAGGGTTCCTAACCACTTGTGGTACCCCCATAATCAACAAAAAGCAAATATTTAAACTGCTAGATGCTTTATCAGCACCTTCCAAAGCAGCCATCATACACTGTAAAGGTCATCAGATTCCATCTAACCCAGTGACAGCTGGCAACAATTTTGCTGACACCACTGCCAAATCGGCTGCCGGATTCTCCACCCCTACACTTCCTTCTGTCTGTTTTCTTTCTTCCCAATATACCCCTAATTACACCCAGGAAGAAAAAACCAAACTATTACAAGATTCAACAGCCAGACTAGCCACAGACAATTGGATTTACATCAATAATAAATTAGTTATTCCTAAAACACAACTCCACACCGTCTTAAGAGACATACATAATTCCTTACACATAGGACCTGGAGCTCTATATAACCTTCTAAGCCCCCTTATCCACTGCCCTACACTCATGAAACACCTAACTATAATCAACCAACAGTGCTCCTCATGCCTCAGGTCAAATCCTCAAGGCGCATTACACAACTCCCACCCAAGTCACCAACTCACAGGACACCAACCAGGCGAAGATTGGCAAATTGATTTTACCCACATGCCAAAACATAAAAAATTCAAATATCTCTTAACCCTCGTTGATACCTTTTCAGGATGGATAGAGGCCTATCCTACCATAGGAGTATAGTGGCCTCCATACTCACTGAACACATTATTCCTAGGTTCGGCCTCCCACTCACCCTCCAGTCTGACAATGGCCCAGCCTTCATCTCCAAGGTAGTCCA
>NW_012108142.1:1779663-1780933 GCF_000951045.1 Mandrillus leucophaeus | reverse complement strand
CCTACAAGAGCAGTTAAATCCCCCTAATAAAAAAGACCCATTCTCATGGTTAAAACTTGTCCGTCGAGGACTAAACCTAACACAAACAGCTAACATAACAAATCTTTCCCACTGCTTCCTCTGTGTGGCTCTTGAAAGAGCCCCCTTAGTGGCAGTTCCCTTACCCACTGCTTTCACAGCTACAACGGACTCTACCAGCACCCCCCAAAAACCGTCCCTACTCCAAGTCCCACTATACCAAAACCCAGAAAATCCAATCCTTCCTTTCTGCTACTCTGCCCCAAACTCCTCCTGGTGTAATTACACCCATTCGCCCAATAGGACCCAGACAGCTCCCGTTGGAGGTTACTTTTGGTGTAATCAAACCCTCTCTAAAATTCTTAACCATACATCCATCAGCCAATTCCTTTGCATCCCGGTGTCTTTAGTTCCTAGCCTAACCCTATATACCAAAGGAGAAGTATTCGAACTGACTTCACAACTTACCACCTCCAAAAATAAAATCCAAAAGCGGGCTATTTTTCTTCCCATGGTCATTGGGGTTTCTTTAGCATCCTCCTTAATAGCCTCTGGACTAGGGACGGGGCGCTTGCCCACTCAGTCCAGTCCACGCAGACCCTCTCTACCCAGGTCCAGGAAGCCACAGAGGTTTCAGCCGAAAGCCTGGCTTCCTTGCATCGCCAAATTACATCAATAGCTCAAGTGTCAGCACAAAATAGGCAGGCATTAGATCTTCTTACCGCTGAAAAAGGAGGAACATGCCTCTTCCTAGGGGAGGAGTGTTGCTACTACATAAATGAATCAGGCCTAGTTGACACCAATGTCCAAACATTAAACAAAATCAAAAAGGAGCTTCAGAATTTAACGCCCCCTTAACCCCCGGACCACCAGTATGGCTGCTACCTGTAGTGCAGCAGATGCTTCCATTCCTAATCCCCATACTAATCCTCTGTCTTATGTTATGTCTTGCTCCTATTCTAATAAAATTTCTCCGAGCCAGGATCCAAGAAATCACCCGAGTCACCTTCAATCAAATGCTCCTGCATCCCTACACCCAGCGGCCAACCTCAGACCCTAACTACGCCCCTTAACAGCAGGAAGCAGCCAGACAATGGCGCCCCCAATTTTTTTTTTTTTTTGAGTTTGTAATTTGGTTATTTGTTTTCTTTTTATTATTATTATTATTATTATTATACTTTAAGTTCTAGCGTACATGTGCATAATGTGCAGGTTTGTTACATATGTATACTTGTGCCATGTTGCTGTGCTG
>NW_012108142.1:1770524-1771233 GCF_000951045.1 Mandrillus leucophaeus | reverse complement strand
ATACTGTCCTCCTATCCACACACACAGCAGCCAAGCTATTAGGCCTCACACACTGGGTCCACATATCACAACTAAAGAGGGCCCCCGCAGAAGGCAACAAGTGGGAATCAACTAAACTCACCCCCACCCGCCTCAAGCTCACCAAACTTCCCTAATTAACACGTTTCCAGGCCTTTTATGACTATCCCAATTCCTCACCATACTGTACACAAATCTGGCAGAGTTTCAACACATCACCCCAGATCTCTATTTGCCCCCAGACCCCAGCCCAGCACAGTGGTTCTCTCGCCTACTCACCTTTGTAGAACACCTCCAGTGGCAAGGTGCGTTCTATGCTTACTCAGAAGATGAAGTCTTCTTATTCACTTTTATTACTATCCTCCTTCTACATTCCAACAGCAATTACTAACCCAACCTTTATATGGAGATTCTCCATAACTGAAACTTGGTCCTCCAACGACCAGCAACATACAGTTCTGCAAGGCACTGCAGACTGCTCACCTCAAGGCTGTCAATCTGCTCTTTCCATAAATTTCTCCCTAACTTCCATCGCTGATAGATGGGCTCGATCATCCATCTGTTTCCTACATGACCAGACAGAATACAATTGTAAGAACTATTGGCAACAAACCAATCTGGGTTGCCCATACAAATATTGTAAAATACACTATTCAATGCTAGATAATACACATGACAGAAAGTTAAGCAG
>NW_012108142.1:1750498-1768164 GCF_000951045.1 Mandrillus leucophaeus | reverse complement strand
TCCCGGTGTCTTTAGTTCCTAGCCTAACCCTATATACCAAAGGAGAAGTATTCGAACTGACTTCACAACTTACCACCTCCAAAAATAAAATCCAAAAGCGGGCTATTTTTCTTCCCATGGTCATTGGGGTCAATTTTCTCACTTTTAACTGGTTTCTGAAGAGAGGTTCTCTCATTAATTTTGCAATAAGGCTTCAATCCACACAAGTTTTCTGAGACTACAATGAATTTTTTCCCTGGCTCTTTCTGACTCTAAATTACTTGTTAAATTTCTTGGCAGTAAAAGAACAAATCTTCTTGGCTTTAGTTGTTGTTGTACTAATGTAAATAGTGTGTTTGGTCATAGCAAAACCAAGGTGGCCTTTTTTTTTTTTTTTTTTTTAATCTTCAAGGATGATGACAAAATACAAAGCGATGTTTGCAAAACCTCAACCTGGGAGAACTTTCTTAAAGTACATAAAACTCATTTGGTTTTTATTCATGTCAAGGCAAAAAGAAATGAAATATTATAGATTAACAGAATACTTTCTGCATGGGATTTTATGCAATTTTCCTCATTTTTTTGGAAAGGCTGAAGACATTGAAAGTAAACTTTACAGGTATATGTCATTATTTTTAAAGTTCTCAACGGAATGCAATACTGGGCCAAAACTGAAAAGATGAAGTTGAACAAGGATCTGTATAAAGTGTAGCTTTTAGGTGCAAAAAGCTGCAGATGGGAAGAGAGTGATAACACGGACAAACAGCAGAGACTGCATTGGAGGGTACTGAGTTCAATTCTTATCCCACATGCTAAAAAGAGGTACTGAAAAACCAGAGGTCACACAGAAGAATGCTTCCAAATGTTGTGCAGCTGAAAAGATTTTTTCTAATCCATGGGGAATAAAAGAGAAAAATAAGGACTATATTCTGCTTAGGTTTGCTAGGTGTGATACAAATAAGTTGTCAGAGAGGAACTCTTTTATTCTAAGATTACTTTCTTCCTACTTTTAAGTAAAATTTATATTTGTACTTATTCAGTAAAGATGAGATTAGTTAAATGGTAGTGATATCTTTAATGCAACTCGACAAACCTTTCATTTGATTTGCTTTTAGCGGTCCATTAAATTCAAAAGCCAAAAGGGGCATACCAGGTTACCTAGAAATTGTATATTTGTACATTGTAAACACACACACCCACACACACACCCCATATATGGAACAGCTGAACAATCTGAGCACATTTAGCATAGAAAAATTCCAAAGAGAAGTATGATAATTATCTACAAAGATCTCAGTGGAAGCAATGCATGTGTTTTTGCTGTGGGGCAAGGTGGGCAAACACGTAGATCACTAGGTGCTTTTTTGTTTTCTTTAAAAATAACTTTCCAAAATCTGCCTTGAAGAGTTGAATAAAACTGTCAGTACATGAGTGTAAAGAAAACCTGAATGAAAACCCGAAAGGAAGTAGACAGCATTCCTGTCCTTCATATGAAAGTTGGACAAAACGATTACCCATGATGTTTTCACTGATTTTGCAGTTAACAAGTTTAAAAAGTGTCTTTCCACATTTGTCTTCTAAATTCACTTAAATACTTTCATCCACTAACATTGACAAGAACAAAGCCTCCACATACCCACACTGTTAGAAAGGAGAGAAGAAATTGTAAATCCTGTGGATGGGGTAAGCACAGTTTTATTCTTCAATGTTTAAAACTTTTTCATGTTTTCCTGGAATTTATTTTTTTAAGCATTTCAGTTGTCATAGTTAAGGTTTTCTGGTAAATTGTATGTGGTAGTCATCATGTGCCTCCTTCAGTAACTGTGTAATAAAATTGCAAACCTCAGCTCTAAAATTGTTGATAAATTGAGAAAAACTGCAAAGGCATAAGGAGTTAAAACCTTCAAAAGTACAAAAATAATTGTTTTTTGTTTTTTGTTTTTTTTTTTTGCTTGTTGCCAGATTACTTTGCTATGGGCTCAGTTTAGAGTCCATGTTGCTCCTCACACAGCCCTGTCTATGGCTCCCTTTTATCTTCTAAATGAAATTTAAAGTTTTAGTTTAGCATTTGACATGTAGAAGGCCCATCTTCAAATTATCTCCACTCGCCCACCACTTCACTCTAGCTGCACTTCTCCTCTATTTCTTCTTCATGCCTCATAGTTTTTGGTGTTCTGACCTTTGCTCACACAGCTTCTTCCATTTCAAATGCTTTTGCTTGTCTCTACTTGGTGGAGTGGCATGCATCTTCAAGGTTCAGTTACATATGAGTTTATCCAAAATGTCTTTTTCATGAGTCCATCTAAAACTAATCAGAAGCTCTCTAGTTGCATTTTCAAGCCAAAATTATTTCTGTTCAATTTATTTTACATACTAGATTCTAAAGGCCCAGAAGGCAGGAACTGTTATTTATTTATCTTTGCAACTGTCACAACTCCTGTCATGAACATATGTTGACAGACAAAACAATTAGAGCTGCTCAGAATTCTACATATGTTTGATTGCACATGCTTCACACACATATGTACATACATGCAGAAGAAAAGCTACAATCTACCGCAGACTTGGAGGCAACCCAAAATTTCAACTGGCATCGTTTGTCTCATAACAGAAAAATCTTGAACACTATAACCAGGAGTCCTGTTACTTCAGGAGTGAAGAAAAGTAGATTCAGCAAGCTCATTTGCTCTCATATTTTATTTCCATACAATCTTATGACAGTCCTTTAGATTTCTACATGAAATACAGATGTGATAACTAATGACACAGAGGTCACTAAAGAGAAAGAACCAACTTCAACTGGTATCTCTAAGCTTGGTATATTCACAGTATCTAATGAGGTCTCGCTTCCTAGGTTACTAAAGACGTTGTGTCTAATATTTGTTATATTTTGTTTGTGTGACTCCTACATGCAGTCTCCATCTGGTAGGGAAGAGAAGCTAGAAGAGAGAATCTTTCAAGAAAATTACTAAGTTATTATTTCTAAGGGGCTCTCACACCCCAAAGATAATGGCAGTGTTTCAAAACCAAATGCTAATTCACATCTATAGGGGAAGGTGTCTTTTTAAAATTCAGACCTTGACTCAGTAGTTCAGAGTGACACCTGAATTCTAGATTTTTAACAGGCTCCCCTGGTGATGCCAATGTAGCTGGTGCACAAACAACAGCTCGAAGAGCAAGGATGTAGGGTAGAGACTAGTACTTGAATCAATCACAACTAAATATTAAATAAGTTTAATGGCTATATATATACACATAAAGCATAAATACACAAATGCATGTAAAACATAAATACATAAATCTTGGCAGAGACTTTACATTTTAACATAAACATTAGTCTGGGTAGCACTGACACAGCTTTTGTATTGTTACAACTGTCATTTTAAAATTTTTATCCTTTATTAAACATGCATGCTAAATACCTCCATGGATTTGTCACCACTTAAATGATCCCTTATGGCCCCCAAACCATGAATACCAACTTTCCTAAGCATGTCACGGGTCGGAGGCCATCCTCCTATGGAGGTGCAAAAAAGAGGGTGTGTGCTCAGTGAAGGCAACAATTAACCCTCAGAACCAGGACCTACGCTTTCCCTTTCACACAATAAACAAGGACAGAAGACATATTGCAGTGAAAAATTAATTGTTTGGTCACATAGAAAGGTTTAACAATATGATTTTGTTGTAATGACAGTAGATACACTCATGGATTCATGGGTGCATTATTGTTATAAGTCCATATTAAAGGCTACAAATTAACATGTGTACTGACTCCCAGTGTTCTTCACTGTAAATATGAGCTCAAAGATACTTTGTGAAAGAAAAAAAATTATATGCAGGTGTGACTCTGGACTAAAGACTTGTGTTAACACATACAAATCTTGCTCATACAAGCTTCTGATGAGATGCAAGAAATGGCCCATGCCTTTAAACAAGGAACAAGGCAGTGATTGAAGTAGTATGTACTGATGTGCAGCAAATAAACACAGGAAGGTGTGAAAACTGTATGATAAATCTGCAAAGTGGGTCAACTCTATACTAACATAAGGAAGGAAGACATCCCATAAATGCTACTGGGCTGGGATGGAGAGGGGGAGATTTGTGGAAGGAATGGACATTATTTTGGAGAAACAGCAATTTTGGAGAGACAAAGTAACATTATGGAGAGTTTCACATTCCAGTTAACAACACTGGCCCTCTTTTTTTTTTTTTTTTTTTTCAGTCAACAGGTACTATCGAAAGTCTATGTGAATGATAAGGGGCTAGAAATCTATACAAATGCAGGACCCAACTAAGAAAAAGTAAACAGTTTGATAGATAGTAAGGAGCCTTGGTGAATATAAACAGTGGTACAGATCATGAATCCCAAAATATCTATTTCAATTATTTTGAAAAACTTAGGTGAATATCTGGTTATGCGTATACACACACATACACACATACTTTCTCCTTGTGTAACTGATTAAATTCTTGTTTTCTGTCACTGAAGCACAGATCTGCCCTAAGACCTTAAGGAAAACTCTTAGAGTTTTATTGGCTAATCAGTAATACAAAGCATCTATCAAATGAATCCACTTAACTAATTTGAAGTTTATTCAGTCTGGATATTTAGATTTAAATAATTTGAAAATTTCTGTCAAATCATCTTGAGGTGTGTAATTATATCATCCTTGATGTTACTGATAACAAATAATCAATAAGCTTTTATTTTGAACATTATAAATTGTATTACATTATTTTCCACTATCAATTGTTCAGGGGCTGATGGGAAAGACAGATTATCTCTCTATTTGGCTATTTTTTTTATATAATCCAACTGATGGTGGCATCTCTCCAACACCACCCTGCAAAAATGACAAGAGAAAAGTAACATCAAAATATATCTCCTCTATTCTGTTACTGAGACAATGCACGTAAAATGTCCAATGGAGAAACTAATTAGAAACATCAAAAAAACTGTGATTGCATTTTGACTTCAAGTGTACCTGCTTATCTCTATTATTCCTCCATACACGACTCTTTCTATATAAGTGTGGGTGTTACGCTAACTCAACTGAAAATTTCTGGAATAAATGTTTATCCATGTATGTATTCCCGCTTACTCATAAATCTCAAATCAGCAAAGTTATAAAACAATTCATTTTTAATTTTTATATATTAATAAAACCACATGCATTATCATATTACAGCTCACTTGCTGAGTCCATAAAAGGCATGTATAGGTTAGGCGTGGTGGCTCATGCCTGTAACCCCCGCACTTTGGGAGGCCAAGGCGGGCAGATCACAAGGTCAGGAGATCAAGACCATCCTGGCTAACACGGTGAAACCCCATCTCTACTAAAAATACAAAAAATTAGCTGGGCGCGGTGGTGAGCGCCTGTAGTCCCAGCTACTCGGGAGGCTGAGGCAGGAGAATGGTGTGAACCCAGGAGGCAGAGCTGGCAGTGAGCCGAGATCTTGCCACCACACTCCAGCCTGGGGGACACAGCGAGATTCCACCTCAAAAAGAAAAACAAGAAAAGTGGCCGGGTGCGGTGGCTCAAGCCTGTAATCCCAGCACTTTGGGAGGCCGAGACTGGCGGATCACGAGGTCAGGAGATCGAGACCATCCTGGCTAACACGGTGAAACCCCGTCTCTACTAAAAAAGATACAAAAATATAGCCGGGCGAGGTGGCGGGCGCCTGCAGTCCCAGCTACTCGGGAGGCTGAGGCAGGAGAATGGCATGAACCCGGGAGGCGGAGCTTGCAGTGATCCGGCCACTGCACTCCAGCCTGGGTGACAGAGCAAGACTCCGTCTCAAAAAAAAAAAAAAAGAAAAACAAGAAAAGCACGTATAGTTGTCATACTTTTGGCTTTTCCACAAAATACAAATCTGAAATAAGTTCTTATGCACGATGGATAAAATGTTTAGGTATAAAATTGTTTTATTCAGAATCTCAATACAGGTTTTATGAGAATGCACCAACCTAAAGAACAAGCCCACTGAAATCCCGCCTCCAAATTGTAAGACTTTCTGAAGCCAAGCTAGATGATCTAAGCTGAAAGAGTATGAGGACGACTCTACAATCAATTCTAGTTGCCTGGCCAGGAACCACCAAGGTCTCAGGGTAGTGGTGTATAAGGTGCTTGCAGATTTTGAAACAGACTTCTGTCCTCATGTATCCAAGAGTCAACGGGTTAAGAAGAAATGGCAAACAGTAGGGTCAGGAGAAATACCGCCCACTGTGTTTTAAGGATATTCCTGTATCTTAGTAGAAATGGGTTCATTTGTGTCTCTGATTTTTTTTTTTTATAGACATTTCTTTTTTTTTCTTTTTTTTATTATACTTTAAGTTCTAGGGTACATGTGCACAATGTGCGGGTTTGTTACCTATGTATACATGTGCAATGTTGGTGTGGTGCACCCATTAACTTGTCATTTACATTAGGTATATCTCCTAATGCTATCCCTCTCCCCACAACAGGCCCCAGTGTGTGATGTTCCCCTTCCTGTGTCCAAGTGATCTCATTGTTCAATTCCCGCTATGAGTGAGAACATGCGGTGTTTGGTTTTCTGTTCTTGCGATAGTTTGCTGAGAATGATGGTTTCCAGCTGCATCCATGTCCCTACAAAGGACACGAACTCATCCTTTTTTATGACTGCATAGTATTCCATGGTGTATATGTGCCACATTTTCTTAATCCAGTCTGTCATTGATGGACATTTGGGTTGATTCCAAGTCTTTGCTATTGTGAATAGTGCCATAATAAACATACATGTGCATGTGTCTTTACAGCAGCATGATTTATAATCCGTTGGGTATATACCCAGTAATGGGATGGCTGGGTCAAATGATATTTCTAGTTCTAGATCCTTGAGGAATCGCCACACTGTCTTCCACAATGGTTGAACTAGTTTACAGTCCCACCAACAGTGTAAAAGTGTTCCTATTTCTCTACATCCTCTCCAGCACCTGTTGTTTGCTGACTTTTTAATGATCGGCATTCTAACTGGTGTGAGATGGTATCTCATTGTGGTTTTGATTTGTATTTCTCTGATGGCTAGTGATGATGAGCATTTTTTCATGTGTCTGTTGGCTGCATAAATGTCTTCTTTTGAGAAGTGTCTGTTCATATCCTTTGCCCACTTTTTGATGGGGTTGCTTTTTTCTTATAAATTTGTTTGAGTTCTTTGTAGGTTCTGGATGTTTGCCCTTTGTCAGATGAGCAGATTGCAAAAATGTTCTCCCATTCTGTAGGTGGCCTGTTCACTCTGATGGTAGTTTCTTTTGCTGTTTTTGTTTTTTGAGACAGAGTCTCGCTCTGTCACCCAGGCTGGAGTGCAGTGGCGCAATTTCAGCTCACTGCAACCTCCACCTCCCAGGTTCGAGCGATTATTCAGCCTCCTGAGTAGCTGGGATTACAGGCACATGCCACCACTCCTGGATAATTTTTTGTATTTTTAATAGAGGTGCGGTTTCACCACGTTAGCCAGGATGGTCTCCATCTCCTGACTTCATGATCCACCACCTCAGCTTCCCAAAGTGCTGGGATTACAGGCGTGAGCCACCACGCCGTGCCTTGTGTCTCTGATTTCTCGCACATGCATCTGGTTATCCTTAGGGTACGTGAAACCAGAGCAGATAATGAGAATAACTTTGTTGTCACATTCAACATTCAACAGTGTGAAATATCTATCTAGTAATAATCTGTAACTCTACCAAAATACCAAATCATTTTTCATTCCCATATACAGCCATTCATGGCTAAGGTAGGAATATAAAGTGAATTCAATCAACATAAAATTCAAGCAAACCTTAGCAAGTTATGCCAGCCTTTGCTGCCCAAGCTCAGGACATTTTGTGAAATATATATAGAGTTATTTCATCAGGGTAGATTTCTCCTTTTTTTCAGAGGAATATGTTTGATTTTCACAGGTATATATGCACACAGCAAATGGAACTCTGGACACCTATGGAGGAGAAATAATTAATTCATCCTCCATAGATCAAAGAAGGGGAAGATTTTAAAATCAACATGATGCTTATTGTGAGAGAGAAAAGAAAGGACAGACAACACAAGGAGGAACATAAGTAGAAGGAAAGCAACATCCCTCCTGATGAGCCCTGGAAAGTCTCGATTGATGTCTGCTATTCTAACTCAGCTGAACTTTCCCCTTCCACTCTCAAAAACGTCTTGGTTAGATGACGAATTATATTTTCACAGAACAAGTAATCTGGAAATCTAATTGCTAGTTCTTAAGTGGGTCCTAACTACTCTTCCCTTCAGCAAGTCACTGAAGCTCTTTGTAAAATCGGAATTGTAGTATCTTATGGTTTCTCTCAAGATCGGTTATGAAACAGAAATGATATCAATGATATGACCACGCCATTAAAGTTTTAAATATTACTCAAATACCATGCACGTTGTCATCATTCTAGCAAGGTGTTAGCATTCGGTAACAAGTTGTGTTTTCCTCTGAAATTTGTGCTCTTCTTCTATAGCTCGTATCAATTATACCCCATTTCCTTGGCAGCCATTATAACAGGTATTTGACCTAATTTTTTGCAGTAGTAGTTGAGTCTGACTTGCTCTAATTAAGGGAGCCGAAAGAGAAGAAAGGAGCTAATGGTTACTGAAGATTTTCTTCGTTCGCAGCATGAAGTACCACACCAGACACAGATGATGACAGTAATGGCTGTCATTTGTTGAGTTTTCACTAATAGACTTCTGTCCTCTTGTAGCCAAGAGTTAATGGATTAAGAAAAAATGGCAAACACTGGCAGGGTGCAGTAGCTCATGCTTGTAATCCCAGTACTTTGGGAGGCCAAGGAGGGTGGATCACCAGGTCAGAGATCAAGACCATCCTGCCCAACACAGTGAAACCCCATCTCTACTAAAAATGCAAAAAAAATCAGCCGGGCGTGGTGGCAGGCACCTGTAGTCCCAGCTACTTGGGAGGCTGAGACACGAGAACCCGGGAGGCGGAGCTTGCAGTGAGCCAAGATCGAGCCACTGCACTCCAGCCTGGGCAACACAGCGAGAATCTGTCTCCAAAAAAAGAAAAGAAAAAAGAAAAAAATAGCAAACAGCAGTGTTGGGAAAAATACCTGCACCTGTCTTTTAAGGATATTCCTGTATCTTAGAAAAAATGGGTCCACTTGTGTCTCTGATTTCTTGCACATGAGTCTGGTTTTCATGAGTCCAGACGGGTATTCCACCTAGTCCAAGAGGACTGACTGGCTTTGTTAGTGCCTGTCAGATTAGGTGCTAATTCTAGCCTTAATTGCAATTAGGAATTAGCCTAATTCCAATTAGGCATTGTGCTAAGCAGCTTGCGGTAGATTGAAACATTGAATGCTGATCAGCCATCTTTGAAATAAAATCACTTATTATAAGTAAGGAAGTGGGGTTCCAACACATCAAACAACATTTCATAACAGGACTTCAAATTCAAAGCGCCTGGTCCCAACAATAGTTCTGTTCCTTATGAACTGTGTCACCTTGGACAAATCACTTAATATCCCTGTCCTCCTTACACATCTGACAATGGACATAATCATAGTACCTGCTGCAAAGAGTTATTACGAGGATTAAATGAATTAATATAATGATTTAAATATGCCTACTACATAACAAGTGCTAAGTAAATGTCAGTGATGGCTGCTACTAGCACTGCTATTATTGCTGCAATAAATATTTTTATTGTCATCATCATTATTATGATCTTTGTGTACCCAAGGGCACACCACTTATAAGTGACAAAATAAGATTCAAATCTAGGTATTTTGAGCACTGACCCAGTTATTCAGGCAGTAAGTACTTATTTGGTGTGTGCTATGGTGCCAGGAATGAAATGATGAGCAAGACTGGGAGTCCTTTACATATAGCTATTAGTTTGGGTTTCAAAGGCTCACATTCTATCAGAAAAAAAGAAGTAATAGTTAATTTTTGTGATGGTTGGAAATAACAAGGTGCTGTGTAAGAGCACATATTGGGTGTACATCTCCCACTCTAGGAACACCTTTTAAGTCTATATCTGAAAGGTGAGTTATACCTATGTAACAAACCTACACATTGTGCACATGTACCCTAGAACTTAAAATATAATTTAAAAAATAAAATTTAAAAAAAGAAAGAAAATAATCACATAAGGGGTCATAGGAGAGCATCCCAGGCAATGGGAAGGAGGTGAGTGAAGATCTATGACGGGAACTAGGAAGACATCGTGTATGGAGGTAAGGCGTAAGGTAGGTTTTGAAATGAGTTAGAGAAAATCAAACAGGAAAGCAGGAGTCAGATCAAGGAAGTTTAGGGAATGGAATGGTGGTTGCATGGGCTGGAGGGAGGAAACAGAGAGTCGTCGTTCAAGGGGTACAGGGTCTCAGTTCTGCAAGATGAAAAAGTTACAGAGATCTGCTGCACAACAGCGTGAATACACTGAACACTAAGAACAGCACATTTAATAACGGATAAGATGGTAACTTTTATGTTTTGTCTTCCTTACCATTATTTTTTAATACATTAAAAAAGAAAGAGAGTCTTATAAATTGTGTTAAGAAGTTTTGATTTTATCTGGCAAGTGATGAGAAATAATTAGAAGCTTTTTAGAGAAGAAACTGACACAACCAAAATAGTCACGGAATTTCTACCCTCTGGACACCAACTTTTGTGGAGGCTGCAAAGAATAGCAATGCACACATCTGTTTGATACCTTTTTTTTTTTCTAGTGGGCCACAAATTTAAGCTGAAAGAAAAATAAATTCATCATTTTTCTGGCATTAAACAAACTTTTTGAAACCATTTTATATAGTTTGTAAAATCTTTTAAAGTAAACATAATACACTAGAAATCACAAAAATGAGAAAATCAATATCCCCACAAGTAAAGGATATCCGGTTAAAGTGCTCTTCAACCTCCCCCTCCCCAAGAATTAGTCACCAATCAAACCTTAATGGATAAAACTAGCGACTCCGGTAAATTAAATGTCACTAGATGCTATTCTCCATATAACATCCACTTACAGCCTTAAAATGGTTATTTAGTTGTCCTGTTATTATTTTCTTCAGACTAAATCACTAGTTTTCAAATTCTGTACTTTCAGAACATCTGGGATCTATACTGCTGTGTTTCATATTAAAATTCAAAAAAAAAAAAAAAAAGGCAAGCCTTTCCAGTTCACTGGAGATAAATATAGTAGATAAGACTATTTCCACAATAAATGCCCTTCAAAAATTTTTCTGAAATTTTGGGGCCTGCTTTTGCTTGTCTTATGCAAACAACATTAATGAAAAAACAGCATATAGATATTACTAGTAAACCTAAAAATAGCTGATGACTTGTCATTGACTTGTGTACCCATGGTTACAGGGATACACAATGCAAATATATGATATATCTATTAGTAAAATGTTTACTGTTTTTTAACACTGAATTAATACATCAATATTATACAAAGTTATACGGAAACAGGACTACCAGGTATACAATGATCTGGATGAGATTTCCAACCATTGGCCTAGGGATCTACCGTACCTAATCACAAGCTGTCCTATGCTATGTCACCCTAACCTAAGTGTGTCACCTCCTGTTTTCTTCCTGTTACTTTGCATTATATGTCTAAATTGATTTAATACTCTTGATCATTTGATCTACTTATTTTGGTCTGAGAGCCTTTCTATTCAATGGCCTCTGGGAAAGTCGACCAGGCATAGAGGTATCAAAATACCAGGAAAATTTATCACTGGTCACTCTTTTATTTTCTTCTACTTCTTACAACTAGGGTGAAAACATTATGGAAACTGGGCATGTTTGAAGAGGAAATGGAAAGGCAACATATTTAGATACTGCAATATATTTAGGCCAAAACTTATTACTTATTTCAAAATTAAGTAGGTGATGTTTGTATATGTGATGTTACATAATGTTATAACATTAGATACTGAAACACATTTAGGCCAAATTTTATTACTTACATCAAAATTAAGTAGGTGATATGTTTGTATACATGATATTGCATAATATAACATAATACATATGTTCTATGTGTATATATTATATATGTGTGTATATATAATGTGTGTGTATATGTAACATGCATACATTTGTGTGTGTGTGTGTGTGTGTGTGTGTAGACAGAGAGAGAGAAAGGAAGACTTTGGCATCAATACATCAATATCTGGTAAAGTATTCTAATGAAGGGACTTTGTCTTATCCAGGTGACACTATGGTAAGAAAAACTCATCCAAAGGAATACTGAATATATCTGTCTTTGTAAAACCAGCACATACAAATTCCTGGGACTACATCAAGATGACCGTTCTGTGTTGTCAAGCGTGGGAAGCATAACGGTTAATATTGAGAAGTGTCTCCTGTCATAAAACTATTCATCAGATGACCGTGATCTGTATGTTTGGTGCAAACACTGCCAGATGTCCAGCGATGAACTGGGATTCACTTTGCTGGAGTTTACATTTTTTCAGCAAGATACTCTTTGTGCTTAAGTCAACTATGTGATCTCAAGTCAAGCTCTGCAGATGGCCGCATTCAATTAATAAGTTTCCAGACATTGAGCTGAAAGAATCAACTCAGATTTTAAAGTAATTTATCTCACTACGTGGGTTACTTTATGCATGGAGGACATCCAGTCCCTGCTTTTCAAGTCACTGCAATTACAGCATCCTTGCTAAGTCCTCTCTAAAACAAGAGCTGCTCCTCACCCACGGAAAGAGACGTCTAGTAGATATATTTGTCACTTCTCTGAATGATCGTTACAACTGAATGGAAAGAAAATATGTTGCTAGGATTAGAATATCCCAGGAATCCCCCCCACCACACACACAGCAGCTCAGCCACAGAGATACTGAAATCTCACCACTTTCTTCATTTTTCAGCTTTGTTTTGTTAATTGCAATTTACAGATTTTTCATTGCACCACAAATGTTCAACAAGCCATAAATACCCAATTCAAAGAGCTGGGTCTCATCAGAATCTGTTCTGAATGAATCCAGTCCAACAGGGTTTCTAATTTTCCCTTTAAAATATTTATCCAACAAGAAAACTCCAAGGCTCAGTAAGAGGTTAATGTACATGGGAAAATATTATAGAGTTATATAAGTAACAGCATATGGAAGTGCCATTTTATCTTGATTATCATATTATATAGCTCAGCACATAATCCTGCAAGCCTACTTACATAGTATTTGCTTAGTTCATTCTGATTAAGTGTGGATGTACATAATTGTATATGTATACATTTATCTATTCAATGATAGATTTAAAAGTGAAATTGCTTTCATCTTTAATGAAACCATTTAGTAAACAGGATCCCTGCCCACTCATCCTTTATATTTATAATAAATAGAAATACATAACTTGTTTGTATCATTTACGAAACCTGGTCTCACTGAATAGTTCTGAAATATTGCCTTAGTTTATTTAAGCTACTAAATAAATAAATACTTAAAGTAATAAAGGTTACCTAGATTTTGAAGATTCTGAAGGGAATAAAGTATTTAGAAAACACCTACTATTAAACCTTAATAAATATTTGAAGAACATGTATATGACAAATCACATCCTTTAGGGTGTAATCAACTAGCTTTTTAAAATTCCTCCTTATCTAGGTCACATTGCTGTCTTTTTTAAAAAAATAGCTATGTTTTAGTTGTTTCTGTTCCTTTGTTCACTGTAAAAATAATAAGCATAAAGAACAGAAAATCATCTATAACAGTTCCATCGAAGGCAACCTCTGTTTACATTTGATGATTGCCTTTCGTATCGAGTTAGGAGGTGAATGTAATTACAGATATATGTGCAGTAATAATGAGGCCTTGCTAGAGCCCCATTAGCCTGAGAAGCTTAGCAGGTCTCTCTGAGGACAGTTCTTGTAAGATAAATCTGTACCATCCCTAGTGATCAAGTAAATACAATAGATATAATTCATTTTAGACAGCAATCTAAAGTCAACAGGGACTTAGCAGCTGTGTGAGAAATGCTGCTTTGCAAAAGAATAAATAGCCGATAACAATGTGCTCAGAGAAACATTTTTTTAATCAAATGAATATCAGACCAAAAAAAAAACACAGGATTAGGTCACTAGAAATTAATTTCCTTTCAAGGGAAATTTTACTACAAGATTGATTGAAATGCAGAGCTGTTCATTATCGTGGTGATGGGGGAGAACTTATCGAAGTCTGTAGTGAATTTATTGTCTCAACTATCTGCTGGGTTAATGATCAATACATATTTAAGCTGATGGGCTAAGTGTCAAATAGGATATTTTAGAATGGGTTTCAACCTATGAGAGAATTTATATCTATGTATGTAAAACATTTTTTTAAATCATTAAAGCAACATCCAGAGAGCAAATTCAATTTCAAATACAAGACAAATTTTATTAGAACAAATTCAATGCAGGAAAATTTCTAACTTTTAGATCGTCATAGCGGATTTGCAGTAGTTTCACAGAAAGGCAGAGACTGTGGACTCCTGCTTCAGTCTTTGTTTTAATGGCATCTGACCCACAAGAAGAAAGCTACAGAAGTAAAACCAATTGTATTCATATTTTCATGTTAAAAACAAAGCCTAAAAACTATTCAAAGTGATTTGTCTATAATTTTATGTTATATTATGGCTAAAGGAAGCAAGCAACTGACAACAGAAAGACTTTGACATGTGGAAGAAAAACAACCAAACAAGGGTAAGACAGAGTCAGAGAGAAAAACCTAATAGAAGAGGAAAAAATATATAGAAAAGGAAAGATGGATTTACATGCAGAAAAAGACAAGGACACGCCTCATGGTGTGTTTCCCCTACAAAGAAACAAAATAAATGTTTCATATGCCGAAAAACCGGTAAATCATTAACAACATTGAAATCCACAACATGTGACCTTCTATGAGTTTTTTTCTAAAGTTAAAGTCACATTGTGCTTTGTGACTGGATGTATAATTGGCTTGTCACTTCCTGTCACTTGCCTCCAGGGCCAGATGAAATTAAGTCAAGGACTCAGGATTCCCTCCTGCTGCTGAATGTCCAAGTGTAATTGGCAGCAAAGACTGACTGTCCCCTGCATTCGCGTTCTACTGCAGTAACTGGTTACTCAACGCAATCCCACTGTCCTCAAATGCTCTAGAATGTCTTACAAGGATTTCAGCTGTTGGCTCACATCAGAATATTCTAGGTCACAGGTGTACATGTAAATTAGAAGATGACTGTATGCCTTATGAGAAGAATCTTAGAATTGCAATTGTATCCTAAAGTTAGGGGAAAGGTTTCAAATGTATCATGTGTTTTCATGTGATAGTATAAAAGTTACAGGTATGCTGCTAAAGGTCATTTTCCCCCAATATATTTCATTAAAGTATCACAATTAAGAAACTCTGGGAAAATTATGATGACACTCTGGTTTGACTTTATGGTCCATTATTTTTTTATAAACTTGCCCTTTTTATAATAGAATTTTTCTCTATTTATATATGATAGCATATCCTGCTCTAGTATATACTTCAGGCCGTTGCTAAATCTTTAAAGAGCGTTTTTCTCATTTTCATGTTTTATATGATAAGAGACACAATTAAAGAGTGGGGAGATATGGATGAAGTAGAGACATGTTGAGGAAGTAAGGACTACCTGGAATGTTCCCCGGGCAGTCAATTCACAGATTCCTCCTCAGAACTCATTTATGATGAAGGGGGAGAACAAAGCTGGGGTTAGATTGATGATGTGAATGCAAATCTCAGCGCCCTCACTTAAGAGTCTTGTGTCCTTTGGCCTGTTACTTCAATTGTCTGAGCCTCAGCTTCCTTAATTAAAAATGGAATCCATGATACTCCACTGATCCAATGCCTCATAGGATTATTATGAGAATGAAAGGAGACAATACATGTACAAGGCTTTGAGCAGTATCTGGCATATAATAAGCACCCAATAAATGGATAGTAATTTGTTTCTAAAATTATGGCTCTGACATGCTAAATACTGTCTAATTGTGGCAAATTATTTCAATACTGTAATCCTTCAATTTTCTTTTACAAAATAAAAATAAACATATTTCCTAGAAGTGAGACTCATTTTAAGGATTAAAAATAATATTTGAAAATATTCTAATATGATGGGACACAATAAATTGGTTAATAATCCATAATAGCTTTTATAAAAATTTAGAATGTGAACAACATCTTGAGACTCTTTTTTTCTACTAATTGAGATTTCTCAAAAGCATTTATAAGGAACAGGATGAACAATTGGAATCATTCTCGGAATAACTTTCCCTTCATCTTTAACATCTGATAAGCAAATGGAAGAAAATGGACTAAAACCTTTTTTGCAAGTAAGGGCACACAAAGTAATACTACCGATAACATTAATGAACGGCAGCAATTGACTGGCAGATATGGCAATTTCTTCAGAGTTTAGAAATAAATACAGGTTTTCATCCTAAAAAACTGTTCCATTAACCCTTATATAATCCACCAGTCCCTGATTAAATCACCAGCTGTGGAAAGTTTTGCTGGCTGAGCCTAAAGTATAATGGGTTACCATCACCACCTAGAGAATTCCATCAATATAGATCCTCCCAATACCTCAAACTCAAAATTCACTTTTGTTTTTTATAATAACGATAATCTCGAACATTAGCCAAAGTTATCTAGGATGTTCTTTTGATTACTTGTGCTGTTTGGAGCTACCTAAAATTCAGAGGTAGTTTAGTTCTCCTGGAAAGTGTAGATGAGGGGCAAGAGGTCAACTCTAAATTGTCAACTCTTTTGCATGCCTAAAACTTTTAAATGTCAAAAAAATTATTTAATATTATTTATGCATAGCAAATTATTCATAGAATATAGAAATGTAACTCTAGTTCATTATTAAATAAGAGCTCTATGTTTTAAGGAAAGATACAGTTCATAAGTATCTACAACCGGGCTTTCACTTCTGAAATAGACTTCAAGTACCATGGTTTCAAAAGTAAGTAATATGAACTTTCTTATCCAGTGATCCTTCTAATCACTCCCAAGTCATTGTCCAAATATGTTTCTCCAAAATACAGGGTTTACTAACAGCCTTTTGAGAGTTGCCTATTGTGATTAGGAAGACATGTTAATGGCCTAGGTGAATTCCCAACTGGCTCACTGTAAATGTTCATTTGATGGCTTTGTTCTCATTGACTTTGTACTAGTCGATTAAATCTTTAATGACCTGACTTATATTTTTCTCTTCCCTTTTGAAATAACTTGCTGATTTCCTTTTTCTCTGTGTTTTCTTTGATTCTGGCAATCTTTTGGTTGCATTATTCCTTTTGGCCTAAATAGTCTTTGGCCTTTAGCAGACCTTGTGAGTTTCTTGTCTTTTTCCTTCCTAGGAATGAGGGAGTGTGGGTGTAGCTCCTTAAATAAAATCACTGACATGTTTCCTCAAAGGGGCATAAAACAATTTCAAATTGTACGTCAAATATCTATCTACCTATCTATCTACCTATCTATCTATCTATCTATCTATCTATTTATCTATCTATGTATTCTATCTTGCAAATTAAATTTGCATTATGTTAAGGACTAAATTAAAAAAAAAAAATCTTACCAAAATGTAAAATTAGCAGAACTTTTAAATTTTACTTTCTGGATGTTTCCAAATCCTAAACTTATATATTGGTTGAGATGTTATTTTAACATCGTGTGTGTGTGTGTGTGTGTGTGTGTGTGTGTG
>NW_012108142.1:1734974-1749952 GCF_000951045.1 Mandrillus leucophaeus | reverse complement strand
AGGCTGGAATATAGTGGTGCAATCTCGGCTCACTGCAACCGCCTTCCAGGTTCAAGTGATTCTCCTGCCTCAGCCTCCGGAGTAGCTGGGACTACAGGCACGTGCCACCACTCCTAGCCAATTTTTGTATTTTTAGTAGAGACAGAATTTCACCACATTGGCCAGGATGGTCTCAATCTCCTGACCTCGTGATCCTCCCACCCCAGCCTCCCGAAGTGCTGGGATTACAGGCATGAGAACAAAGACATTTCTAATTTTGCTTTAAAAATAATAATACTGATTCTTGCAAAATATAGTAATTAAGAAAATTAATCCTTTTTCACAAACCCTTGAAGCAGAGCACATTTCCCCATATATACAAGTATTGTATCTAGGGTGGACGCGTTCCTCCTCTTACTTTCAGGAATTCCTACTCTGTCTATGGAGTAGCTACATTTTCGCTACTTTACTTTCTTAATAAATTTGTTTTTACTTTGCACTGCGGACTTACCCTGAATTCCTTCTTGCACGAGATCCAAGAACCTTCTCTTGGGGTCTGCATGGGTACCCCTTTCCTATACCACTAGTAGTGAAAAGTTTTTAAAATATTGAGGTAAGTGGACCATTTGTCTGATCTGTTTTGCATTACTACAGAGTTTCCATATTTAATGTGAAAAAACAAAATCCTGTCCTGGCACAAGCAATACAGTATGTCTCTATTTGTTTGAGATAAGTTAAATGTAAAACATAAATTCAGGGAGGTGTTTCAGGAGTTATATAAATGCTACGTGAAAAAAAAAAAGTCCCTAATTAACAATGTATGCAATATGTCAGTAAAAGCTAAATTAGCCATTTTGAGATTTGCAGCGTCATTTGCTGCAGGCTTTTCTAAAATGTGTTCAATGAGAAAAGAAATTCTGGGGTGAAATATTTGTGGAAAACACTATGAACTATATCCCTTCTTGGGTCATGGCCTTGACTATTAGCCTGTTAGAAGCCTATTAAAAGCTCTGAGAAGCTTAGGTTCCTACGTGAGAAAAACACTTACTAAAAATCTCTGAAAGCAGTTTTCCATGGAACAATTTTTTTTAATGCCACATTTTAAAATTCTGTATAAAATCTCTACCATATGTGATGGTTTCCCATTAAAAAATAATGTTTAAATTGTATGCAATATAAAATGTCAGGATAGATCTTTATTATCTATCACATTTAAAAAGAGGGTTTTTTTTTTTACATTTCATATTTGTTTAATATGAAGATTAAATGAGTACAGTGTACCTGGGTATGCACAAGCAAGGTAACATGAATAATTTACAGCTCCTTTAAGAAGCTCAATGTCATTAAGAAGATGAAACAAAGTACTAGTAAGGTAAGCAGTATATTGGCCATGTGTTTGTAGAAGCTATTTGACTATACTGTGGTTTTCATTCACAGAGTTTGACATATTCTACCTTGACCATATTCCAGTTTGATGGATTACTTTCAATTTTCTCATCAGAAACATGAACTGAAGCAAAGACAGCACTAGCAAATGTGAAACTATCTTGACATACATGATAAATCATACTTCAGGGTTATAAATCACACTCAGAATAAACAAACTCAAAACTAGTGCCAAAAAGACTAATGTCTTCGTTTAAAGCTAATATCTGGCTAGACCTCAATTTATTACAGGACGATCTTATAATTACTTTGCCATGGGTTAAATAAGCTAAAATTCTGATAAAATAATTTCAAGGATTTTCTTATTATTGTCCTAATTATATTCCTGTATTTTGAATAATTTTTCTAAAACCAAGTATTATTCTACGAAGATCTCTTATTTTTAACAAGCCTGTGAGTGTTTAGGCTCTGATTTCCTCATCATTTAAAAATGATGAGTGTCACTCTTTTGTATAAGTGTACAATCAACTATATTGTAACGATCATGTTGTGTTTTCGATCCTGCTAAAGATAGATTCCCCCCTTAAATTATCAACTTCAAGTATTTTAAACTATTAGTTAGTTAATTAAGTCAGCCTGTTATGCTTCTATTCATCAAACATTAAGTGTCTACTGTGCTCCAGAAACTGAGCTAGAAATTTTATTTTTTCATGAAGACGAGAAGAACAGTTACTTCAATCATTTCTCTCAATATTTCCAATGGATTTAAGAAGACTGATACATGGCAGCAGTAATCCTGTGTCAATTTAAATATGTGTATTTGTATTTATGTGCATAGGTGTGCTACGGAGCTCCATTTCTGCATATCATGCTATACATTTTTCTCAATGGTTTAGTGTCTGCTCTAACAGATTCAAGGAATTTATAAATCAACTACGGAAGTGAAGCCACAGGCAACACCACTGGATTCCAAAATCAACTTGAATATCATTTTGTTATGGCATTGCTTTCCAGTTTAGGACAAAATCCTAAGAAACTACATTCAGCAATTTTACAGTTAGATAGTATATGTTCCTTTATCTTTTCCTGGCTACATTAACTATGTTGGCCAAATTAAAACCTCTCTGAGACTAAATTGTTCATTAGTGAAATGGAGGTCAATATATTTCTTACCTAATGCCAGCATATAACTTTGGTTACTACATTCTCTGTAGTTCCATAATTCCTCCAGCAGCCATTTATCCAATTCCTATAACATGCAAGGCTTCAGTGCTAGGTAGTGGAGATGGAGAACTGGAGAAAATAGCCCCTTTTTGTTCTTATGGAGTCTCTGGGAATGGATCACTATTAAATTAGCCATGTTATGAAGGAGCTGAAACCCTTCTTTAAAAAGCAGCCTTAAATCTCAGCTCTTGTGGTTCTTCCTTCCTCTCTTCCGAGTCAGGAGGGCTCTTTCTTCCCTGATATCTCTATATTATGCACGTGTCTTAGAGACCACATCACGCCACAGTTATAGATGTAAGTGCCTATGCTTCCCAACGAACTGTGAATTTCACTGAGATCAGAAACACAAAGCTAGACTCTAAGCTACACAACATTTTAGATGCTTTCACATTTTATTTCATTTATTCTTTACAGCAATATGGAAAAGTATTATGTTCCCCACTCAAAGATAAGGCAACTGAGGTTTGGGTATGCTGAATAATATCTCTGAGGTTAGTTAGGAAATGACCAAGCCAGGCTGTCAGAGCAGGTTAACTTTTAGGCACCTGCCCTAACAGCCAAACGGTGATATTATCGTCCTAAAGTGTCCTCAAATCACCCTAAAGTGAAAGTTGACCTTGTTTTTCTCTCATGTCAACTGTACAACTTGCTGGCTTCAGCAGCAAGAGGGAAAGAGGACGTGGCATGGCCATCAGCTGTAGCTTTTGAAAGCAGTCAGGAGAGAACAAAACAAATGTACAAACTGAGCTAAATCTGGAACATTTTTAAAATCATTACTATCATTAGACACATTGATTTGGCAGAGGCAGAGGCAATAGAAGGCAGTGATGAATTGTCTCAGCTATGCAGTCAGACAGGCTAGGTTCTAGTCCTGCTCCATCTCTCATCAGCTGGGTAAGTTTCCTTGGGTACATTTTTTTAATGTCTAGGTACCTTGGTTTCCTCATCTGTGAAAAGCGATTAGTCGTTGAACCTATCTCAAAGGGTGGCAATGAGAAGTAACGGAAAAAATATACGCAAACTGTTTCTGGCATATGGGATGCTCTCAGTAATAATATCATTCTTAACACATAAAGAACAGGTCACGGATTTATACCAGCATGACAACGCGATGAACACTACTACTAAACAAGAGGATAGCCTGACTGATGAACTCTTAAACTGCACCATATCCACACTTATTAATTCATCTATTACATTAATTTCACAAGCATGTATTGAATACCTGCTGTGTGCTAGGAATCATGATAGATCTTATGAACACAAAGTTGAGTAGGAAACAATTTCCTTAAGAACATGACAGATTTTAGGATGTACAAAAATGTAAATGCATACTTAAAATACACATGACGTGCTTTGATGTAAATGCTGCAATATAAATTAATACCAGTTTTAGTGGTGGCTTAATAAAAATACTGAACATTGGCCGAACATGTTGGCTCATGCTTGCAATCCCAAAACTTTGGGAGGCCCAGGCAGGAGGATCACTTGAGGCCAGGAATTGAAGACCAGCCTGGGCAATGTAAGAGGACCCTATCTGTACAAAAAAAAAAAAAATCTAAACAATTAGCCAGGCATGGTGGCTCATGCCTGTAGTCCCAGCTGCTTGGAGACTGAGGCGAGAAGATCACTTGTGCCCAGGAGGTTGAAGCTTCAGTTACCTGTGATCCTGCCCCTGCACTCCAGCCTGGGTGATGGAGCAAGAACCTGTCTCAAACAAAAAAATGAACAAAAAACTGCTAACATTTACTGATATTTCTATATCTGGCCATTTTCCCAAAACTTCACATAAAGTATCTTGCATGGCTGTCACAGCATCCTTATGAGGAAGATTTTATTATTGTACCCATTTTATAGGTAAGAAAATTATGTTTAGAAAAAGTTTAAGATTTGCCCCAGACAGACCACCAGGAGGTGGTACAGTCAGAAATTTGCCTCTTGAGCTTTATCAGCCGATAGCTAAGAAGTATAAAGAAAGGCAGATACACCCGTTGATATAATCTGGATATTTGTCCCCACCCAAATCTCACGTTGAATTGTAATCTGCAATGCTGGAGGGCCAGCCCGGTGGGAGGTGTTTGGATCATGGGGGCAGATCTCTCATGCCTTGCTGCTCTCTTTATGATAGTGAGTGAGTTCTCCCAAGATCTGCTCGTTTAGAAGTGTGTGACACCTTGCCCGCAACTCTCTCTCTTGCTCCTGCATTCATCATGTAAAGTGCCTGCTCCAGCTTCTGCCATAATTGTAAGCTTCCTGAGGCCTCCCCACAAGCTGATGCTGGAGCTATGCTTCTCTACAGCCTGCAGAACAGTGAGCCAATTAAACCCTTTTTCTTTACCCAGCCTCAGGTATTTCTTTGTAGCAATGCAAGAATGGCCTAATACATGCATCAATGCCTTTAAGAACAGAAATTTAATTTTATGTAAATTATAGGAAAGGAAGACAGTGGCAGTTATTGAAACTTGAGGGGAAAAAACTTTAAAACGCTCCTTTATGTATGTTTATGGAATATATATGTTTAACAAAAGGTAAACATATTTTTACATCATATTCCCAGAAATGTTCTTCCTTTGACTTTCTGACATTGTTCTTACTTTCTGTCTTGTTCAAATTCTCTGCTGATTCATTTGCTGATGAATTAAAAACATAATTTAATGAGAGAGATTCAAATTGCACATTTTACTTTTTAAATAATTGCTTCAAATCCTGAGATGAGGGAGACCTGGGTAAATGAAATAACGTGTGAAAACACCTAGGATTTCTGGGGTGACTGTTTATTTAACAGGAGTGAACAGAGAGACTTGGCTGCCAAAACTCCCCTGCAAACTGAGGCTGCATGAATGGAATCACAGAATTCAGAACAAAGGAAACATCTGTCTTCCTCTATCCCTTGGTGTAAAGGAATGTATTTGGAGCATCATGCTTAAATCTGGTCACCATGTTTTAAGAAGGAACTTAATTACAGTGTGCCCAGAGGAGCAAAACCAGAAGAGTGGAACATCTAATGTGATACTGTGTGAGGAGTGGTTAAAGAAACTGGGAATATTGAACTTGAACTGAATTCTTAATGGGGGTATGATCACTGAATTCACATTTTAAAGACCTGTATGTTGAACCGGAATTGGAACAGACATGACTCTCGATGCCAGAACTAAAGTCAATGGCTGGCAGTTTGTTGAAGGCAGATTGCAGGCTAGGATTAAAACAGGAGTGTTTTCTTTTCTGTTTTTTTGTTTGTTTGTTTTTGTGTTTGTTTTGTTTTGTCTTGTTTGAGTAAACTGCCTATGTTTACAAGGGCCTAAGCACAAATTTTCAGAGTGGACAGGAGATGGAGGCCATAAACCTTAGGGTTTCTCCCTCTTGAAAGGCCCCATGACTCAGTTTCCATGCTGAACCCTCTTTCTCCTCTCCCCTCTTAATTTCCATATTTCACCTTCCACCCAACTAAACACTTTACCTTTCACTCGGGTTCTCCACGTTTTCACAGTTTTTGCTTGCGTTCAACACTGACATCGGGCAAAATTTTTCTGTGCCTTAGAAGAAAAAAGTCCTGTCTTTGCTCAATTCTAACTTTCTGATGTTTAATATAGGAATGATTAAAATTATGATTATTTCTCACAGGTGTTGAAAGTATCCAAAGAGAGAACATATTTGAAAAGAGTTTTAACTTTTTTTGTTTTTTTAAGACGCAGTCTCACCATCACCCAGGCTGGAGTGCAATGGTGTGATCTCGGCTCACTGCAGCCTCCTCCTCCCAGGTTCAAGCAATTCTCCTGCCTCAGCCTCCTGAGTAAAGGGGATTACAGGCGCCCGCCAACACTGGCAGTGGCTCACGTCTGTAATCCCAACACTTTGGGAGGCCGAGGCAGGTGGATCATCTGAGGACAGGAGTTTGAGACCAGCCTGACTAACATGGTAAAACCCCGTCTCTACTAAAAATACAAGAGTTTTAATTTCTGTAAAGTGCTAGGCAATGATGATTATTACTCTGTAACCATTTTACATGGGCCCCCAACTGACTTCATAATCTTTTGTAGTGCCTTTACTGATAAAAATCTGAGCTCTTGAAAAATGGAGACCAAGTTTTTATTCATCTTTATATTCTTAGCATTTAGTATATTGCTGATAACATTTTAGATGCTGTTTTATTGAATTAGATAATCAATACATGCTAAGTGTTTTAACAGTTGCACAAACTAGAACATAGGAGAAATGTCAAATACTTATCAAATTTATAGTGGATTTGCATCACCTTTTACTGGTGATAACACTAAAAATTTCTTCTTGTGCCAGGAGAAAACTAATCAGTATTGTCTATGCTAATATTATTATCTGATTATTATATGAAAAATTTCACTTTGTTTCTGTTTCTTGAAACCACAGATGCCTCTGCAAAAAAAAGAATGTTCATTTTTAATTTAATAAATCTTTAACATACTAATCATTTAAAGGCAACACAGGGTGGCCTATGAGAGAGTATCCACTTGTAGCAGAGGCTGTATTACATAAACCTTAGAGATTTAAAAATCAACATTCAATTGAAGAAACAGCCTGAGTATAATTTATCGATTTTTTAAATCTGATCTACGTTTTGGATGTATACAAAATGTTACTTCAGTTTGCTCCCACCCCTACATATAAACTCTGTCTCCTTTCTGACTCTAGAGGCTATTTCACTCTATCCACATCCATTCTTCCCTTACTAATAGCATTACATATTTGAATTGTGTTTTGAGAGCATGATGTTTGTTCTAATCACTTAAAAATTTATCAGCAGCTCTCACTAATTGGCAGAATCAAAGATGTGCCAGCTTACTAGATCATATTAGAAGCATACCCCATCTTCAGGATCTCTTCTTTGCAGCACTTTATTTGGTGCATAATCTCATTTTGAGTTAGATGTCACTGCTATCCGCCTCTAAAAGCTCTATTCTTTGACTGTAATTGTTTATTTAATTGCATGTTGCTGTAGCCTGCACTGACTGTAATCATTATGTGGACAACTAATACAAATTTTATTAATTATCAAACCCACACTGCCTAGCTCAGTAAAGTTTTTTGAACGAATAAATGAACCAAACCCTGTTTTGTTATTGTTTTGTTTTATTTTTTGCATTAGTGCTTGGTTGGTGATAAAAATTGTAAGGAAAGGCTAAGTTACACTTCCGAGGAATGGTTTTATAAGAAAATCTTATAAAAAACATTTACTATGAGAGATTCCTCACTTCCTCTTCTACCCAGTACACTTTCAGAGCTGAGCACCCGGGAGGCAGTAGGATTACTATGTGCTGATTCCACACAACCGCTCCCCTCAGTGACTGACTGAGAGAAGACGTCTCCTTCCAACAGCCATAAAGAGGTGCCAGCTGTACACAGTATTTTAGACGCCAAGCTGCATGAGATTTCAGGAAAACTTGTACACAATAGGATCTACATATACTTGTTTATTTTAGAAAACGAGATTTCCCCAGACATGCAAAGAGTAGCGAAATAACTACTGCCCGGCTGACTTTCAGTGATGGGTCTCAAGTAGAAATTGTGTTTTTAAACAACCGCAACAGGAGGTGAAAGCATGGAAACTGCATGCTGCAGGTAACTAATGAAACAAGCAATTATCCTGTGCTATCATATAAAGGCATCCACAAATACCAGCATAGCTGTTCCTAGTTGTCAGTTCATGAAAATTTTTCCTAGTAAATTATTCACTCATTTTCTTCTTTATATGGAATAGAAAGCTCTCGGATTATCTTAAAGTGCCACAGATGAAACATGATAAGGTCTGTTCTGATCAATATTTAAAGTCAAATTAAAAAGAGGTTGCTCCAGTAAGAAAAAAAAATATTCCCTCAAAAAGTGGGCTAAGGATACAACCAGACATTTGTCAAAAGAAGATATACGAATGGCCAACAAACATAGGAAAACATGCTCAACATCACTAATGATCAGGGAAATGCAAATTTAAACCACAATGCGATACCACCTTACTCCTGCAAGAATGGCCATAATAAAAAAATCAAAAAACCAGTAGATGTTGGTGTGGATGTGGTAATTAGGGAGTGCTTCTACACTGCTCGTGGGAATGTAAAGTAGTACAGCCACTATGGAAAATTGTGTGCAGATTCCTTAAAGAACTAAGAGTAGAACTACCATTTGATCCAGCAATCCCACTACTGGTTATCTACCCAGAGGAAAAGATATCATAATATGGAAAAGATACTTGTACATGTATGTTTATAGCAGCACAATTTGCAATTACAAAATCGTGGAACCAACCCAAATGCCCCATCAATCAACGAGTGGATAAAGAAACTGTGGGGGGTGTGTGTGATGGAATACTACTCAGCCATAAAAAGAAATGAATTAACAGCATTTGCAGTGACCTGGATGAGACTGGAGACTATAATGCTAAGTGAAGTAACTCAGGTATGGAAAATCAAACATCATATGTTTTCACTAGGTGGGAGCTAAGCTATGAGGATGCAAAGTCATAAGAATAATACAATGGACTTTGGGGACTTGGGGGGAAGGGTGAGAGAGGGGTAACAGATTACAAATAGCATTCAGTGTGTACTACCCGGGTGACGGTTGCACCAAAACTTCACAAACCACCAGTAAATAACTTACTCATGTAACTAAATACCACTTGTACCCCAATAACTTGAGGGATAAAAAAGAGATTGCTCCAGTGAGATGCAAAGAAATACCTATAATAATTGTTCCCCCTTACAGACTTTGTGAAGGCTGTACTTTGATACAGTGGTTCTCAAACCTACAGAAACAAAGAATAATTTTCTGTCATCCTGGTGAACGTGTTATCAATCAGGATCTGACAGGCCACAGAGGACACTCAAATTGGGACAACGTGAGGCGGTTTTATTTACAGAGAGAGAATTGTGGGCAAGAGGTAGGGATACCATGAGGTTTGGTGTAAAAGCCAGGCAGAGTGTTCCCACAGCCAAGACTCAAAAGACAAGAGTACGGAGAGGGCTCAGAAAGAGAGAAATTCACAGAGTTCCAGAGATAGTCTCTTTTGGAAGAGCAAAGGTTTTGTTGAGGAGTTAGCCAGTACAAGGAATCCTCACAGGAAGGAACTTAAGAGAATAAATGGGCCGGGCACGGTGGCTCACGCCTGTAATTCCAGCACTTTGGGAGGCCAAGGCGGGTGGATCACCTGAGGTCAAGAGTTCGAGACCAGTCTGACCAACATGGTGAAACCCCATCTCTACTAAAAATACAAAATTAGCTGAGCGTGGTGGTGCAGCATGCCTGTAATCCCAACTACTCAGGAGGCTGAGACAGGAGAATCATTTGAATCCGGGAGGCAGAGGTTGCAGTAAGCCAAAATCGTGCCATTGCACTTCAGCCTGGGCAACAACAGTGAAACTCCTTCTGAAAAAAAAAAAAAAAAGCCGGGCGTGGTGGTGGCTCACTCCACTCCTGTAATCCCAACACTTTGGGAGGCTGAGGCAGGCGGATCACCTGAGGTCAGGAGTTTGAGACTAGTCTGCACATGGCGAAATCACGTTTCTACTAAAAATACAAAAAAGTAGCCGGGCGTGGTGGTGGTGGATGCCTGTAATCCCTGCTACTTGGGAGGCTGAGGCAGGAGAACCACTTGAACCAGGCAGGCGGAGGTTGCAGTGAGCCAAGATTGTGCCACTGCACTCCAGCCTGGGCGACAAGAGAGAAACTCCATCTAAAAAAAAAAAAAAGAGAGAGAGAGAATATATGCCTGACCTGAGGCTCTTTTCTCCCTCTCAACTCTTTCCAAGGCAACCACTTGTCTCACCAAAATGACTAGGAAACTCACTGAAATCTAACTCACTGAAGCTTCGAGTAGATGCTACAGGTCCACTCCCAGGAGCTGAGAACAGAGCAAAGAATGTTGGAAAGTAAACCTGGTGGGGACAATGGACGCCTGAGGTATGTTCATTTCTGAGGTAAGGGCACTGAAGTTCAGAGAGATTCATACCCTGAGTGGTAGACATACCTAAGAATGTTTACATAATCATTTCACGCTATTATTTCATTTGGTCTCCTATGCTTACTCCTGACCTACAAAGAAAATATTAGATTTATTATGTACATCTAATATTACTCTTTTAGGATAATATTAAACTACCATCACTATTCATTACTGAAGATGTAAGAAAATACCTTTAACCAGTTCTTTGTACACCCATAACAGAATATATTCTTATGTTGATAAGAAATCCATATATATGCATAAACATCAATTTTTTTCAATAATCTAAAACTCTGGCCTTAAATTTTTCCAATAATATATGCTTAAAGCTGAAAATATTATCATTACAGTTATATGATAAGAATGTCTATGTAATTGGTTTATTTAAAGATAAAAACTTTATTAGAAGCTCTAAGGTAATGCAAAGTCAGACACATGGGTTGAGTCCCAAATATGCCTTCTGTTCTCTTTATGATTCACAGTTTATGTGTCTATAGTTTCACACCCAACGACACCAAACCTATTGCTACACGGGTCACGGTAAAGCAATTAATTAGCTAACACCAATATTTCCATATCTTTTTCTGACTTTCAGAGAATGGAATTGAGAGCTACCTGACTCTTGCTACATTCCCGTAACTAGTATATCATTTATTCTAGTAAATGAGTAAGTACAATTAAGTATTTCTGAAGTTATGTTTTTAGAAAAAAATACTACCAGTCTAAAACCTCTTGCAAACTAATACATTGGTCTCACAGAAAATACTTAAAACCATTCTTTCCTGAACACTGCAGTGTATGTGCTTGAATAATAAGTGCATCTACCTATAAATAATAAGTGCATCTACCAATCAAATCTTCCTAGGTAATATAATTCTTTTTTTTTCCGCACTGTCGCCCAGGCTGGAGTGCAGTGGCGCGATCTCGGCTCACTGCAAGCTCCGCCTCCCGGGTTCACGCCATTCTCCTGCCTCAGCCTCCCGAGTAGCTGGGACTACAGGTGCGCGCCACCTCGCCCGGCTAGTTTTTCATATTTTTTAGTAGAGACAGGGTTTCACCATGTTAGCCAGGATGGTCTCGATCTCCTGACCTCGTGATCTGCCCGTCTCAGCCTCCCAAAGTGCTGGGATTACAGGCTTGAGCCACCGCGCCCGGCTAATTCTTTTTTTAGACCTTGATAATTTCATTCATTGTTATGAATTGTGAAGCTTTATCTTATATTACATCCTTATCCCCAGGTTAGATGTGCACTTGCCAACCCACGGTTTGCATGAATTGTCCCTTGAATCTCTCAGAGTCAGCATGTCCTGAGTTGACTTCACCATTTCTTTAGCTTGCCCAGCAGAGCCACCATCAAGACATTTGGGTCAGTCTGTACTTTGGATGTCATCCTTAGCATTTAAATCTTCTTCATCCTCCTTGTTGGAATCCTGTCTTTTGTAAATTTTTTTTTTTATTTTCTTCATCCCATCATCCCAAAATTAGTTTATCCTCCTTGTTTTTCAACTGGATCACTGTAACAGCCTCCCAGTTATTATCTGGGTGTCTCATTTTGCCCTTACTGATCTAGTCTCCATATTTGGAACCAAGTGTTATGTTTTTTTTTAAGTCAATCTAGCTGATAACAAAGTTTCCCTTTTTAATTTTTCTATTTGGGACATTCATGGTCTGACATCATCTCTCTCTCCCTCTTCTTCCTGCACTGGTGGATCTTGTTGAATAAATGCACTTTTCCAAATGTGTTCAAGTCCCTACCTTTCTTCCTGCAATATCTTCTTCCTCTCTCTTCCCATGGCCTACCTCCAGTTGAAATTTTGGCTTCACTCTAGCCCTTTCCTCTTCCAGTAATGGTTCCACGGATGTCCAGTTGTTCCTCACGGGTGATAACGCAGCACTTGGAATCTACCGGCACATGGCCACAGTCATTACACAGTTCTGCTGAACATGTCCGTGTCACCCACTGCAGGGCAAGCTCCAGAATGCAGGGGCTTATCTGGAGGACCCCAGCAGCTAATTTAGCAGCTAGAACGTATCTGCCAATCAATGGATGCAGTTGGATTGTATCCTTTTTTATTATTTTTTTGTCACACAGATGGAAGACTTGCCCAATTGCTGAAGTACAGTGGCAACCGGAAAGCATTCGTGAGAAAACGTTAACAATATATGATAATTACTGAAATTCTGGCCTGGAGGTTGGTCATAATAGAAAACAAATATGGTTAACCTAGTTAAGTTAATGGAACCTTAATTAGATTGAAGAGAAACTCCAGTGTCTGTCACAAGTGCCATTCTGACTGTGGTGAGGAAACTGTCAGGGGGTGACACAGAGTTCTGTGTGACTTGACCACTCCCTTGGGTTGCTGTGGAGTGGATCACAGGCTTATCTGAACTGGACCAAGAGAAGAAATAAGAATTAGGAAACATGGTGAAATAACAGAAGGAAATTTTTGTGTGTATACAAGTAAAGGACAAGAGAGATAATGATATTAAAATTTAATATTTTAGTGGCTTGGCATGAATTTACTAAAATTAAATTTTGATAAGACTGTAATTTCTACTCCACAATTTAATTACAACAATAAGTACAGAGTGAATTTCACAATTTCTGAAAATCTCTTTTGCTTTAAAAAGTACTTCATTACTTCAGTTACAATTGGGTACGACTGTCGTCAGGCAATTCCTGTCTTAAAATCATACAAAGTTCCACCTTACAGGATAAAATCTTTAGAAACAGAGAGTTTATGGTTTGGAAACTCTGCTTACTTCATCTTTATTTCATCATTTATTTGTCAGTCTAGATCATGGGGTATACAGGCTAGAAAAAGCAAGAGTGAGAAAGAACAGAGACATAGTGAGCAGTGGCTACACGCCAAACACTATCACTTTTTTGTTCTTTTTTAAGCATCGAAATCATCCTACAATAGAAGCAAACATTATTTTTCCATTTCACAGATAATAAAACTGAGACTCAGAGAGATTCTTTTTCAGGGTGATATAGCTACAAAGTGGCAAAATGAGAACTGGCACCCAGGTCTCTGAGCCGAATGCCCGTGCTCTCGGCACCACGCTATGCTGCCAGGCAGTTGGTTATATTCACCTAAATTCCTGGTAAATTGTAATAATCTCGACAGAAACTTGCCAACCAACTATTATGTCTTGAGTTACATATACAGGCAAAGAAGGATAAAAGAAACTAAACTTTTGTTTAGGAAAATTAAAATGGCAAATTGTGCTATTCAGGACTCATTCACTCCCTTGTACACTGTACACAATATTTGAAAATGTTCAGTAGTGCAGGTTTACAGTGCTGCCTCCATAAAATTACTGCTGTCTTACAATGCAAAACCATCAAGACTCATAAACCATAGACTAATTCAGGAAACTAGAGTGGTTCAGACATAATATTTAAGAATTTTCCTGAAGCATTTACAGCAATGGCAACCATCAATGTTTATTAAGTACTTTATACCAAGCACTGCTCAAAGTCTTTCATGTGTATTTACACATACAACCTGGCTAAAATAAAATAAAAAGTATGAAACATAACTTATGGCAAAAAACATTTACAGAAAAAAGTAGAATAGTACACTACATACAATATGCCAAAATTAACCCTTAAATAGGCAACAAGTTGAAGAAAGCATAGGGTGGATATTAAAATATTAAAAAGACACTTTATTTTGAAAGCTTAGATGAAAGCATTTATAGAATAAACTATACATCATATAATTAATTTAAATCTGTTCCATAAGTAATCATTTATCAATCTTCTCCTATATGATGAAGTTTTACTGATGATGATGAAGATAAATTGAATAAAACAGGGCTGAAATCTTTATGTCAGATCACATACACATAATTCTCTAACAGCAACATGAAATGAGTCATGGCAAGATGTGTCTATTGCATAGTTATTAAAATAGCATAGCAATTCTGCATACATTTATGTGAATAAAAGAAGCAGCTGTTTCACCATGTTCATAGTTAACCAAGGAGTGTTAATTTTTAGCCATATATGGGTACCATATTAAATGGATTTGGGAAAAACATGTATAGAAAATGGGTGCAGGTTAGGGCCTTATTTTAGAAGTCTTTCAGTTATATAATATATAGGGCTAAATAAAAATCCATAAACATAGATTTATAACAATGTTACATCATATTAAAAATATAGGATTCTTATTCTCTAAAGAGCTTACAGCATCATTAGGAAAAATCATAAGACAGTAGAGCAAAAACAGCATCTGATCCTAAGATCATACTGCAAAGAGATGGTGAAAACTACCCACAAACCTAAAAATGTTATCAGTCTCATATACCTTTTAAAAAGGTTGTAAAGGTGGCAAACGGAGAAATAAAATCCACCTTTTCCTATTTATTTTGCTTATTTAATGTAGAAAAAATATAAAGTTATTAATATTCA